>NC_069135.1:58941737-58981737 GCF_026914265.1 Mya arenaria
CTCTCAATGTACTCATTGTGGAGCAAACGCCACCTGCGACGAACACTTCTGTCACGGGGTCAACTGTATTCACACCTAAACGTGGAACAAGACCAGGAGGAAGAACGTTTATATCGAGGTATGGAATGGTTTTAAATATACAACTTAAGTCAATCTAATGGTCATACATCTGTGACTTTGTCCACAGGATAGTCTGTTATATACATCGAACAATCCGATTAGCTACATCGATCTTAGATTCAATTAAGACCAGTGTTTGATACCAAGCCAAAACGAGTTATGAATTTAGAACGAGTTTATTGATAAAATTATAATTATGTTTTCGGATGGTGTTTTGAGTATAAAGTTTACCAATGTTCTGACCCTACATGTATTGTTATTTAAAATTACTTTAATTGAATATACAACTTATGTGTGTGGTCTCAGTTCAAAAAAAAATTCAATGCAGTGACCTTATTGAATAGGAGGTCTGAAAGCATAACAAATACAGTCGAAACGTGCTGGCTCGAACTCGCCTGGCTCGATTTCCCAGATGGCTCGAACTGGATGTAAAGGACTAATTTCTTTAAACTTAAATTTATCATTCCCGCTTGGTTCGAATTCCCCGAGGCTCGAGGTATTTTCACTGTTCCCTCTGCGTTCGAGCCAACGGGGTTCGACTGAATAATGGATACAGAAAGAATTGAAGGATAAGTGATATTTTTTAACAATGTAAGGTCACGACATTTGTCAAATGTCTTTCCTTCGGTGTTATGTTAACATACTGCCATATACGGACCATGATCAATTTAATTCAAACTTCAGTTGTGAGTATCCGGGGGAAAACCCACTTGCCTAGCTTGGTGACCACAAACCAAATTCACATACGTCCAGGGCCGGGAATCAAACACCTGTTAAAGATGCACTCTTGCTTCCAAATACGCTGTACTACAATTAAAGTGACACTCTTATTTAAAATAAGTACATACACATGTATAGCAAACATAAATTTTGACTGATAAGCCTTTAACTACTTACTAAATAATGCATAAATGGAAGATATTATTTACGTATAACAAGATTGTTACCGTGTATTTAATAGCAGAAAGCGCAAAAATATTAAATGATTGGTGAATGCTAAAAGATTTACTGTGATCTACTAAAGTCTCATAAGGTAGTAATACCGTGTTTTATGCTCATTTTTTTCAAATTAAACTCGGCATGTTTCATAAGAACCATTGTTTTGGACATTTATTCATCCTTTTTGGAATATTAAAAATATATTATGAATTGTGGTAAACCTTATTTGGGAGTAAGAGTGCATCTTTAAAACAATAGTTGCAATTTACCTGAAAGGATGAATAAATATCGAAACCAATGGTTCTAATGAAGGAAACCGTGTTTAATTTAAAAGAAAGTGCAGGAAACACGATATTTCTACCTTATGAGACGATAGTTGATCACTGTAAATCATTTAGGACCCACCAGTCATTAAGTATTTGTGCTATTAAATACACGGTTACAATCTTGTTATCATTAATTAATATTCTCCATAAATGCATTATTAAGTTTATCACTCAAATATATATATTTGTTATACATGTGTATGTACTTATTTTATATACGAGTATCACTTTAAAAAGCAAGAGCGCTAACTATTTCACTTACTAGACAACCTTCTATAGTTTGTTTCATAACTTATAGTAAGACCAATGTTATACTGATTGTAGTTTGAATGACCCTCATGTTTTTTTGTGTTTTTCAGATGACGTAATGGACTGCCATTTTCTGATCTGTGATTCAATGTTCGTTAAATAAAAAAAACTTAGCCTAAAATAACGTTGTTGTTTGCTAAGGGAGATAACTTCCTACGGGTTTAGACTGTCAATTATAAGAGTTGTTCAACTTGTTTAAATATTAAAGGGGCTACACACCAGAGTGTCCAAAAGTCGGCAAATACAGTATTTCCTCAAAACAATATAGATTTAAAATGCGAGCTAGTAGGAGGCCGATAATACATCACTTGACATGGTTAAAATAATAAACGCAACAATCATGTTGCTGTCTCATCTCATTCGGAACTCCTCGGCCATGTTATCGAAAACACCTCGGATGTATGCCGGTACATCAGTTGAAGTAGTTCGTAATTTTTTGAATAATATCATTAATTAAATGTAGTTGTTTAAACGTTGTTCTTATTGATCTCAGTTTAAATTGATTGCAAATGAAGTATTTTATTGCGAACATAATTAAGATTCCCAAGAGTTAAGTCATAAAGTTTAACTGCTGATTAAGATTACTACGCGATCTATTTGCAGCGGACTTAAACGTACCAACTTTTTGAGTATGTAAACCGTCCAAATACATCCGAGATGGTTTTTGAAAAAAATGGCCGAGGAGCTCCGAATGGTCTCATCTGTGTTTCCCCGTTTAAAATAGCGCATAATGGTTTCCCAGTTTATATCATATCCGTTTATGAGTACAGATAAACACACCGACGCTATTTTTATTTGACTGGGATTCACGTGGTAGAAAACCCTAGTTAATTTCGAAATGGTAAAATGAGCAAAACTGCGAAAGAATACATGTGATAATTTCTTGGGTCGATTCCGGGACACCCATCGTAATGTCAACGCACACTAGGGGGGTCCGGGGGCATGCCCCCCCGGAATTTTTTTTTAAATGGGGAACGTCTGTGGTGCATTCTATAGCATATCTGGGGCTATTTTAGTCGTTTTTAACGTCGGGAAAATGTACCTATTTTGACTGCCAAGACGTATTTTTTACCTGACATGGTTGTTTGTTTTTTTCTGCCTTTTCTTGAAAAAATAAAACCACCAGATATTTTCCCAGGCTTTAAATGAAGTGCTAACCAGGAGGATATGCAGTCTACTTTCGGTTTCATCAAAACAGGAA
The DNA here is from genome assembly GCF_026914265.1 of Mya arenaria. NCBI lineage: Eukaryota > Metazoa > Mollusca > Bivalvia > Myida > Myidae > Mya > Mya arenaria. The sequence continues at coordinate 58,944,633 of NC_069135.1, forward strand.
ATAAACAACTATACGGGCACCTGTTTTCCCGCGCTTTTGAGAACATGCGTTACAAATATTTATTTTTTCATCACATTTAAAACGTTTGCAATTTATGACACACATATCTTCCAGACGATAAAGAAGATTTTCCAGTCGATGAGCTTTTTTTCCGTTTGGAGATGCATATAATTTTGATAGAGACGTGTCAACAATCGGCTGTATAAAGCGATCACGTGACTTACCATGGTCACGTGATTAAAGCACTCTATATAACCACCTGTAAACCCCATTTCGTCAGTTTAATTTCGGCGTAAAAATACACACGATAGTTCGGAAAAAAGGTCAAAACACTAAAATTCCTTATGGACGCGTAAGTTGTTAAAAGTATAACGACGTATCGACTTTGAAATTTGAAAGGAATATGGGATGTTTTCCGTGTTTTAATTTTGTTTTTTTTACTCATTTTGTCACTTTCTTTGAACTTACCTTCATGCTCGTTTGTTGGTAAAATGTGTGAAAAATATCAATTCATCAATTAAAAGCTATCATTCATAAGACCAAACAAATCCATATGAAAACAATGAATTTGTATACAAGAACCCTCCCCCACTCGTTAAGCACAACAATAGGCCGATAGATCAATTATCGGGTGATTGACGATGACCTCGACGACACACGTACCAATTAACGGATTAGTGTCAACATGTCCTGTGTTTTACGACCAGTGTCCCGGACAGGCAAAATAGCTGACTTACATTGGTAAAATTAAGATAATCGATTCCGATTCCGAGATTATTTTTTTTCGTTTTTTTTATGACTTTCCGGGACAAACATGCACCCTCCGTGACTCCGTGACAGAGATACGATTTCCGGGACAATCCCGGACGTCCGGGACGTTATCACTAACTGATGTATCATCGCTTACGACACATGTATCTTTCCGACGGAAAGATACATGTGTCGTAAGCGATGATACATCAGTTAGTAAGATTCAATGCGTTGTACACAACAATGTTTTTGACAATTTTTCTTTTTCATGCAATTGTATCATCTGGTGTCTAGTCCCTTTAAATGCGCTAGGACCGACAAAGGAGCCGACAGTATTATGTGGGAAGGAATTTATGGATAAACCAATGTAAAACAATGGATGGAAATGGACGACAACATTTTTAAACGTGAACTATTTGATGATGCGGTCAAATATTTAAATATAAACAAGTACAGCTGAAACTGTTGTCCCCAAGCGTGTTAACAATATAGCAGATCACAAGTATATCCATTAAAGCATTATTGTTTTGAAAGTTAACAACGATGACGCTAACAACGTTGTTAACTTAACAAAGTTCTTAACAATCGGCCCAATGTGTACTAGTATGCCCATTCTTCATAGCCAAGTTTGGTCTAAATATTCTGGGAAAACTAGTCAAGTGACACTGAAGTCAGAAGACACTGGACACCGTACGAAACCATGGCGGATGAAATAATGAGTCACTTTTTCAAACGGGCGTGTAAATAAAATAAAGATAAAAAATGTGTAGAAAAGTGCTTACTGAACTACATCTCTTTCAAAAAATGAATAAAAAGTTTTGAAAGCTGCACTCTCACACATTTACCGTTTTGACAACTGTTATATTTTTTTGTCTTAAAATGAGCCAATTTTTGCGTAAATATCTGCAAACCAGTGATAAATGATTGATGACAAAAGATCAGATCGCAAATTTTCATATTTCTGTTCAAAAATAAATGTTTATGGCTAAAAGCGTTAATAATGGTTTAAGAAAAATGAATAAAACATCAGTTTTTTGAACTAAAATATGAAAATCTGAGATCTCATTTTTGTCATCAGTCTCATATCACTGGTTTCCATGCATTATCGTATAAATTGACTTGTTCAAATACAAAACAAAAAGTTGTCAAAACGTTCAATCTGTGAGAGTGCAGCTTTAACACAAGAGCATGGGTCCACCTAATGGACAGTGTTACATGTTTCTGTCATGGAAATTTAAGGTAAAAGGGATACATATCTGATATAAAAAAATATCTGGGTTGCTCCAAATATCGGGTAATTCCATGCGGAAGTTCTCGGCCATTTTTATCGAAAACAACCTCGGATGTATGCCGGTATATCAGAAAAGTAGTTCGTAAAAGTTTGAATATATCATTAATTAAATGTAGTATTTAAGCTTGCATTTGTTGATCTTAGTAAATTGATTGATTGTAAACATAATTAGCATTCCCAATAATTAAGTCATGAAGTTTAACTGATGAATTACATTTCTACGCGATTTACTTGCAGCGGACTTAAAAGACCTGATTTCTGACATTGTAAACCGTCCAAATACATCCGAGGCTGTTTTCGATAAAAAAAAAAAATGGCCGAGGAGCTCCGAATGCGGGCAATTCGAGCTCAAATCCCCCCTCGAGTAATTGCATGTCGACTGCGAAATTAAAATTCGCGATAGTGTATAGTTTAATTTAGTTCAAAAAAAATGTACAATACAGTTCACTAAACGGGACCATGTCATTTGAAGTAGTTTGTAAGTGCTGTAATTAATTAGCAAAACGTAATATTTACAGACAACCAAGCAATGTTCTGAAATTATCCCCCAGGCCTTAAAAACATACATTTGGTTCGGGTTACACGACCCTACCTACGAAAAAGGCGCCGACCCCACAATTTTTACAGTCAGTTGGTAAAAATATGAAAACAAATAAATAAAGTAAAATAAAAAAGTAAGTGCGATCGCATAATTATGTAGTTAAAAAACGAACGCTTTGTACAAAAGATTACCTTAACACCATTCTCCTATGATGAAAATAACACTCTTATATAAAGCCTAATAATAAAAATAAAAATAAAATTAAAAAAAATCTACCTACCCTACTTATTTTCGAAAATATGAAACCCTAACCAAACTATTAGGTTCGATTCCCCGGCCTGGGCGCATCTGAGTTGGGTTAGTGGCTCTCAACTCTCTTTTCCCCTGTAAGCAATCACTGTTTACTCTCCTGTACCTATTATAGCATCCAAAATGTTAATACGGATGTTCGGTAGCAGTCAATGGTTCGGCGATGATTCGATTGTTGATCGTTAGATGCGAATCGGGGATGGCAAATTTCTATCTATAAGGCATTGAATGTAAATTTCGGCAATATCTGTCTCTAAAAAATATAAAGCTATTGTTTTTGTTGAATAGGCCCTATGTTCCGACTGTTTCTTATATAGGGCCAATTTTAATTCGAAACTGTGCTAGAAACACCATACGGTGCTAGCACCGCATCGCCGCGGTGATATGGTGATACGGTGCTACGGTGCTAACTTCACGCACATCAATGTTTATGCACCTGCCAATTGGAACCACGGCCTCCAGGTCCGGGATGTATACCGGGGAGGAATAGCGGAGAAAATGGGTCGTGTTTTTACCTTCCAGGTGGCCACGCAGTGTCGATATAGCCGGGAAAAGGCCTCACTTGGATGTCCCCGGATGTCAAAAGTCGAAAATCAAAGTCCCCGCTTTTCACCGGACATGTGTGTGTGGGGGGGGGGGAGGAGTGATACAGTGGAATGGTGCTTTAATGTAACGTACCACATACTTTTTAAACGTGTTAGCTCTTTCAATGCCTGATCTCAATCATAAGTCGTGTCCGGGTTTACTATAAACAATTTATTTATTTTTAACTTAAGCCAAATTTCAATTTTCGAATTAACTCATTTTCAGGGATCGACAGAATTCTTGGCGACCGGAAACCATCGTCAAGCTCCACCCCGCCTCCCGCTCATCAGTCTATTTCCGGTACGCAAGATGACGTCACAAATGAAACACGTGACTCGCGCGTCATCGAGGTCAAGGGTCTGGAACTCCCAGAAGGTATTTTCCCATATGTGTTCTTATACGTATTTTGTTACAATCTATTTTGATAATTTAATTTCTCAACGAATATCTTATGTAAACGTCATAAAATAAAATGCATTAACATGTATCTTGATTTATAACTAAAAATCAAATGAAAAAAACAAAAAAAACAAAACAACATCTCTGTGTATGAACTATGAAATACAGTCGAACCCCGTTTGCTCGAACTCACTGGGGTAGGCGAAAATACATCGAGCCTCAAAATTTTCGAGCTACCTACAGTATATAGAAATAGATCCTTAACATCCAGTTCGAGCCAACGAGGAATTCGAGCCAAGCGATTTCGAGCCAACGGGGTTGGACATTATATTTTGGTGATTTTTATTAGGCCTGGCTATCAAGAAGACAGAGCTAGGGGCCGTCTCTCAATACGGGGTCTTCTGCTCCAAGACTGTCGTCACCAAGGGAACCAGGTTTGGCCCCTTTAACAGCCGCGTGATTAACACCAGTGAGGTCAAGGCCCAGGACGATACTTCACACATGTGGGAGGTTCGTTGATAATATTTTACAAACTTTTATAACTTCTTAATTGAGCCTTAAATAGCATTAGATACCATGACATGACATAGCATAACATAATATGACATAACATGACGTGACATACATGACATAACATAACATAACACGACACGACACGACATGACATGACATGACATGACATGACATGACATAGCATAGCATAACATAGCATAGCATAGCATAGCATAACATAGCATAGCATAGCATAGCATATCATAACATAACAAAACATAACATAACATAACATAACATAACATAGTGTGTTAACCTTTGTTTCGTTGGTTAATTGCAAACAAAATATTTAAGTTATTCTTTTCTTAAAGATGCACTCTTACTTCCAAATAAGAATTACCACAATTGACAAAAGTGTTTTAATCTACCAAAATGCATGAATGAATGTCGAAAATAATGGTTATTATGAACGATGCCGAGTTTAATTTGGAAGGAGCAGACAACACGGTATTTCTACCTTATGATACGATAGTAGATCACGGTGAACCCTTTTAGCACTCACCAACCATTTAATAATTGTGAGATTTCACATTTTAAATACACGGTTACACTAATGTTATCAGTAATTAATATTTTCCATAAATGCATTATTTAGTTAATAGTTAAAGGTCTTTCACTCATGATTTACAATTTTCATTCATGTGTATGTATTGATTTTAAATAAGCGTGTCACTTTGAATTGTATTATTCATTTTTGGGCAAATCACCCGAAAGTGATATTCGTTGCAAAACGTACAAATTCTATCTTTTCTTGGGATGTTATGATGCAATCCCGTTGGCTCGAACTCACTCGACTCGATTTCCTTGTTGGCTCGAACTGATGTAAATGATCGATTTCATTATACTTGAAGGAAAGCAATACTGCTTGGCTCGAATTTTCCGGGGTCGAGGTATTTTGGCCGGTCCCTGGGAGTTCGAGTCAACGGGGTTCGACTTTATCATTCAACTTCAATCATCAAATAAAACATTGCTATTTTTCTATCTTACTGCTATATTTAATTAACGTAGTATCCGAGACATTGCGGAGGAATATGAAAATGGCAGAAACTTTCAATTTTCACAAAGTACATTAACCAGAAAACTATAAGCACACGTATTATAAAGACTTAACGTTCAAGTCCTATGCATGTTCTATGGGACAAGCCAAGATAAAGTTTCGGTGGTATAGTGGGTAAGATGCCCGCCTCTCACAAGAAAGGTTTAGGGTTCGAGCCAGGTGTGAGTTCTCTTGTGCTCTCACAAATGAAATTATCGAGAACGTTTCAACTCATCTAAAAACTTAGTTCAAAATCAAGCTTAAATAATACAGAAGTATCAGCTTTAAAGCTGCACTCTCACAGATATACCATTTTAAAACTTTTTTTATTTGTTGTCTTGGAAAGAGCAAATTTTCGCGTAAATATCTGCAAACCAATGAAATTAGATTGCTGACAAAAATCAGATCGTAAATTTTCATATTTTAATTCGAAAATTAATGTATTATGGTTAAAGCTGCACTTTCACAGATCGAACGTTTTGACAACTTTTTTATTTTTTGTCTTTGGACGAGCTATTTTTTGCGAAAATCCATGAAACCCTGTAATATAAGACTGCTGACAAAAGATCAGATCGCAGATTTTTATATTTCCAAGACAAAAAATAAAAAAAAATGTAAAAATGGTAAATCTGTGAGAGTGCAGCTTTAAGAAAAATGCATAAAAACATCAATTTTTAAACTTAAATATACAAACCTGAGATTTAATTATTGTCAGCAGTCTAATATAACTGGTTTCCATAGATTTTCGCAAAAATTGGCTTGTTCCAAGACAAAAAAAAAAACTTGTCAAAACGTCCAATCTGTGAGAGTGCAGCTTTAAGAAAAATGCATAAAAACATCATTTTTTAAACTTAAATATAAAAACCTGAGATTTAATTATTGTCAGCAGTCTAATATAACTGATTTCCATAGATTTTCGCAAAAATTGGCTTGTTCCAAGACAACAAAAAAACTAAAAATAAAACTTGTCAAAACGTCCAATCTGTGAGAGTGCAGCTTTAAACTAATCCCTTTCTCTAATCATCATACTATTTCTTTAATTGTGATAGAAAAAAGCTACCACAATACCTTTACGACTAAATAGTATCCACTAAGCCCATGTACCGAGTTGTATACTATTCAGTTGCGAGTCCTAATATGACGTGACTGTACTGACGTCAGATATTTCAGGATGGACGTCTGAGCCACTTTATCGACGGGCGACGTAACGCTGGTAACTGGATGGCGTTCGTAAACTGCGCGCGCTACTCGCTGGAACAGAATCTCGTGGCCTTGCAGGTGCGTGTTTAAATAGCGTTTATCATAATATAAACAGTCAGTAAATTTGAGTTGAAGCAGTAAAATAATACAAACAATACACGCACTCACGCACGCACGCACGTACGCACGCATACACACACACACGCGCGCACGCACACACACACTCACCAGTCTGCCGTTCTTGATCAAGTTAATGTATGTGATCATATGTGATACCATGAATTTGGATTTAAAATGGGACATACATAATGTGTCGGTCTGGTCATCGCAATCTTTTGACATCAACACTTGCATATAATCTTTGTTCTCTATTTTGAGCAAAAGCAAAATCCCCTAAATGATTGTTGAATCACGCCCCCCCCCCCCCCCCCCCCGTATATTTAAACTAGCAAAACCTACATCACGAATAAGAAGCATATATCTTTCGGTTCCGGGGTGTGGGAGCATTCCTTCCCCTTACCGTGCGTGCCTCTTAAGTCATGCTCCATCTAATGTCAAATTCTGGATCCACCCCTGATTAATTAGCACGTGCTGTTCTATAAAAACTATATACATGTACAAGTATTGCCGTGCCTGGAGGATTATCGATAAAAGAATGTGAAATTGGACGTGGTACGGGGCAACTATTGAAGCTGTTCATGGATACATTATTCCCGTACTCATGCGTACATGTACAATGCAGGTCGAAGGCGACGTTTACTACGAGGCGTGCAGAGATATTCCCCGGGACAGCGAACATCTGGTGTGGTACGGAGACAGCTATTTGCAGTTCATGGGCGTCCCTGTCGCCCCAAAGGAGGCCACTGGAAGTGAGTCACGGCAGGAGGCAGACGGTACGTGTACAGAATGATACGGGTATTACGATATACGGCTATTATAAAGAAAGGTGTATGCGGTTACCAATCATTCGGAACACCTCGGCCATTTTCAATCGAAAACAACCGCGGATGTATACCGGTACATCAGTAGAAGTAGTTCGTTAAATTTTAAATTATATATTAATTAATTGTACTGTTTTAACGTGTACTTTCTATTATTAAATTTGATTGATTGCCAGTGAAGTGTTTTGTTTAATATACTATTAAAATTAAGAGCTTAACTGCTAAAATGAAATTACTACGCGCTCTACTTGCAGCGTAGTTAAATGTAAAGATTTTCTGACATTATTAACCGTACATAACCATCTGAGAATGTTTTCGATGGAAAATGGCCAAGATGAAAATACGCTATTAAAATGTGGTGTTAAAAGGGCACAGTCAAAATATGATATAATTATAAAAACAATCGGAGCACCTCGGCCATTTTCCATCGAAAACAAAGTCGGATGTATATGGACGATTAACAATGTCCAATCTTTACATTTAACTAAGCATCAAATTATATAGTAGTCATTTCAATTTAGCAGTTATAAACTAAATTAATTTAAGTCTTAGGTATCTTAATCAGTTATGCAATAAAACACTTTATTTGCAATCAATTTAAATTCATTAATACAAATTACACGTTTAAAACCTGTACAATTAATTAATATTTTATTCAAAATTTAACTAACTACTTCTAATGATGTACCGGCATACAATCGAGGTTGTTTTCGATGAAAAATGGCCGAGGTGTGTCGAACGGTAATTAATTAGGCATGTTTTTAATTAAAGCAAGCTGCAGTTACCTCCCTTCCACGACAGTGTAGGTTGTCACGCAATGAACCAATTGTTATAAAACTATTTCAACAAAAACTGTTCAACTGTGTTTCCTTTTGAACGAGATTTTCTGTTCGGACGACAACTTCGTTTGAATGAACTAAAAACCATAGCTGTCTCCCTGTCACAGATTCTGAGGGTTACCCGTGTGAGCGGTGCGGGAAGGTGTTCGCCTACTGCTACTACCGTGACAAGCACCTCAAGTACACCCGTTGTGTGGACCAGGGCGACCGGAAGTTCCCCTGCCATCTGTGTACAAGGTTGGTGCTATAATAGCCTCATTTAATCATAATTCTAGACGCACTCCGGAGTTTAAGCGTCCCGATGACCAAGATATCTCCGGTGCCGAGGTGCAAGACATCCCTTGGAAAGTCCCGCTTATTATTCTTAATAACATATACACATATACACACGATAGATTCTTGTATTGGAAAATCATTGCGTAAAACATGACATATATATTATACAGTCGAACCCCGTTGGGTCGAACTCGCTTGGCTCGAATTTTTCGTTGGCTCGAAGTGAATGTATACGACCGATTCCATAAGGCTGAACGTATGTATTCCAGCTTGGCTCGAATCTTCCGAGGTTCGAGGTAAATTCGCTGGTCTTTGGGAGTTCGAGCCAACGGGGTTCGACTGTAATTGTTATGTGAATGGATAAACAATTTTAATCGTTCTACAACACTTGCATTTGCTGGTGAATACCAGTCATAACAGTTATTTTAAATACTATTATATAATATGTTTCTTTATCTTTGTTTTCATTTCAGATCGTTCGAGAAACGAGATCGTCTGCGGATCCACATTCTGCACGTGCACGAAAAGCATCGACCCCACAAATGTGTCGTCTGCAACAAGAGTTTTAGTCAGTCATCAAGTCTTAACAAGCATATGAGGGTAGGTTCCATTTCGGGATGTTAATATATTTGCAATATTTATTGTTATATGAAAACGAATCAAAGATAATGACTGACGATGTATACGACGAAGACTGCTACGACGCTGCTGATGCTGCTGCTGATGCTGCTGATGATGAGGAGGAGGACGAGGAGGACAAGGAAACTTATGACAATGACGACGACGACAACGTCGACGACGCTGATATGATGGTGGTGGTGGTGGTGGTGGTGGTGGTGGTGGTGGTGGTGGTGGTGATGATGATGATGATGATGATGATGATGATGATGATGATGATGATGATGATGATCAAAGTGGCTTACGACGACTGTTGTTGCTGCTTCTGCTAATGAGGATGACGATAAAGGCGACAACGAATATAAAGACGACAATTTAGTTGTTGCTATTACTGCTGCTGTTACTTTTATTGTCGATTTTGTTGTCATTGTCGTTTTTGTTGCTGCTGTTGTTAAAGGTGTTGTATAAAAAGTATTTATGCTGCAGGTACATAGCGGGGAGCGGCCGTACAAGTGCGTGTATTGTAACAAGGCGTTCACAGCCTCCAGCATCCTCAGGACGCACATTCGCCAACACTCGGGGGAGAAACCATTCAAGGTTAGATAATATCTAATTCAGACTGGTTTTGTGCTGTCTTATGTCAGATGAGTTTAGTGTTGTCTTATATCAGATGGGCTAAGTCTTGTCTTATGTCAGATGGGTTGTGTTTTTTCTTATGTCAGATGGCTTAGCGTTGTATTTTGTGTAATGGGTTTAGCGTTGGTGTATGTCAGATGGGTTAAGTGCTGTCTTATATCAGATGGGTTTAGCGTTGGTTTATTTCAGATAGGTTTAGCCTTGGTTTATGTCAGATGGGTTTAGCGTTTGTTTATGTCAGACGGGTTTAGTGCTGTCTTATGTCAGACGAGTTTAGTGCTGTCTTATGTCAGATGGGTTTAGTGCTTTATTATGTCTGATGGATTTAGCCTTGTTTTATGTCAGATGGGTTAAGCTTTGGTTTATGTCAGACGGGTTTAGTGCTGTTTTATGTCAGACGAATTTAGTGTTGTCTTATGTCAGATGGGTTTAGTGCTGTCTTATGTCAGATGGGTTTAGCGTTGGCTTTAATCAGATGGGTTTAGTGTTGTCTTATGTCAGATGGGTTTAGTGCTGTCTTATGTCATATGGGTTTAGTGCTGTCTTATGTAAGATGGTTTAAGTGTTGGCTTAAATCAGATGGGTTTAGTGCTGTCTTATGTCAGATGGGTTTAGCGTTGGCTTTAATCAGATGGGTTTAGTGTTGTCTTATGTCAGATGGGTTTAGTGCTGTCATATGTCAGATGGTTTAAGCGTTGGCTTAAATCAGATGGGTTTAGCGTTGTCTTATGTTAGATGGGTTTAGTGCTGTCTTATGTCAAATGGGTTCAGCGTTGGTTTATGTCAGACGGGTTTAGTATTGTCTCATGTCAGATAGGTTTAGAGTTGCTTTATGTCAGACGGGTTTAGTGTTGTTTCATGTGTGATGGGTTTAGTGTTGTCTTATGTCAGACGGGTTAAGTCTTGTCTTATGTCTGCTTTGTTTAGTGTTGTCTCATGTCAGACTGGTGAAGTGTTGTCTCATGTCAGATGGGTAGAGTGTTGTCTTGTGTCAGACGGGTTAAGAGTTGTCTTATGTCAGACGGGTTTAGTGTTGTCTTATGTCAGACGGGTTACGTGTTGTCTCATGTCAGATGGGTAGAGCGTTTTATTATGTCAGACTGGTAGAGCGTTGTCTTATGTCAGATGGGTTACGTGTTGTCTCATGTCAGATGGGTAGAGCGTTTTATTATGTCAGACTGGTAGAGCGTTGTCTTATGTCAGACGGGTTAAGTGTTGTCTCATGTGAGATCGGTATAGTGTTGTCTTTTGTGAGACGGGTTAAGAGTTGTCTTATGTCAGACGGGTTTAGTGTTGTCTTATGTCAGACGGGTTACGTGTTGTCTCATGTCAGATGGGTAGAGCGTTGTCTTATGTCAGATGGGTTACGTGTTGTCTCGTGTTAGATTGGTAGAGCGTTGTATTATGTCAGACTGTCAGAGCGTTGTCTTATGTCAGACGGGTTACGTGTTGTCTTATGTCAGATGGGTAGAGCGTTGTCTTATGTCAGACTGTCAGAGCGTTGTCTTATGTCAGACGGGTTACGTGTTGTCTTATGTCAGATGGGTAGAGCGTTGTCTTATGTCAGATGGGTAGAGCGTTGTCTTATGTCAGATCGGTTAAGTGTTGTTTTATGTCAGATGGGTTTTATGTCAGACGGGTTTAGTATTGTCTTATGTTAGCTGTCTTATGTCAGATGGGTTAAGTGTTGTTTTATGTCAGACGGGTTTAGTGTTGTCTTATGTCAGATGGGTTAAGTGTTGTCTTATGTCAAATGGGTTAAGCGTTGTCTTATGGCAGACGGGTTTAGTGTTGTCTTAAGTCAGATGGGTTTAGTATTGTCTTCTGTCAGATGGGTTTAGTGTTGTCTTATGGCAGATAGGTTAATTTAGTGCTGATTTATGTCAGATTGTTTAAGCTTTGTTAAACATGTTAGGTTTCGTCTCATTTCAGACGGATTTAATGTTTCAGGATCTCCGGTAAAACGCGTTCACGTCAATTTACCGATTGTTACTGTTTTTTTTTAAGGTGTTGACAAATAGCAGAGTGTTCCTTTAAGAAAAAAAGAAAGAAAATATATTTATCTTACGATGTATTATAATGTTTGATTGATTTTATTTCTCTTTCCAGTGCAAGCATTGTGGAAAAGCGTTGCATCCCACGCGGCACATGACAGTCACGTGAGAAGAACGCACGCACGAGACAGAATGTGCACGTGCTCGATTTGTGGCAAATCGTACTCACAACCATTCGAACTCAAATTTCATATGGCAGTTCATTTGAATAAATGAATACTTTCTTCTTGTTAGATAAATAAATACATAAATGTACATAAATGTGATGGTTATTTTGTTTTGTTTTCGTTTTTGTTTTTGAAATTTAAGTTATTTATAAATAATGGGTTTACAGATACATTTTTGTTAATAAATGATTGTATTATCTTGGTTGACAATGTCTATTTATTCAATAAATTTATTGTGAAACTTTTAGGTTGTTTTAATTTGGCTCCTCTTTATATACAAATAAACATTTTGCTGAATACAATAATCACAATATCTGTGTTATTCTTCAAGATAATCCGGCTATGATGTGTATGTGAGGACAATAAACAACAAAATGCTGATTAATGCTTTTGGTGGTGGCGTTGGTCATAGTTATCATTATATGGTGGTGTTGGTCATAGTTATCATTAGATAGTGGTGTTGCTCATAGTTATCAATAGATGGTGTTGTTGCACATAGTCATCATTAGGTGGTGGTGTTGCTGATAGTTATCATTAGGTGGTGGTGTTGCTTATAGTTGTCATTAGGTGATAGTGTTGTTCATAGTAATAATTAGGCGATGGTATTGCTCATAGGTATCATTAGGTGGTGGTGTTGATCATAGTTATCATTAGGTGATGGTGTTGCTCATAGTTATCATTAGGTGGTGGTGTTGCTCATAGTTATCACAAGGTGATGGTGTTGCTCACAGTTATCATTAGGTGGTGGTGTTGTTCATAGTTATCATTAGGTGGTAGTGCTGCTCAAAGTTATAATTAGGTGGTAGTTTTGCTCATAGTTTTCATAAGGTGGTGGTGTTGGTTGCTCACAGTTATCATTAGGTGGTGGTGTTGTTCATAGTTATCATTAGGTGGTGGTGCTGCTCAAAGTTATCATTAGGTGGTGGTGTTGCTCATAGTTATCATTAGGTGATGGTGTTGCTCATCCAGTTTAGGGTTAGTTTTCCATCGGCCATTTATAATTCTGAGCATGCCGGTTGAATAGAGCGATTCATTGTTGACTTTCATTTTTGTCTCAAGTAAATGCTTTCATTTTAAAATAATAGATCCACTTTAAAAGTCATTTAGTTTAAGAGGTAGGTAAATAATAGTTCCTAGTGGAATATCATATTGACCATCCCGTGGAATGAAAGCGTCTACCGCCAGTTCAACAAGCCTTCCCGCTTCCTCGATCTATATTCAAATAATTGTTTCCGGTTCAAACCTTTTCAGAGCAAATATTTAGCAACGTTTAATTATTGAATGAGTTCCGCGAAATACAGCCTGCAGAATGTCGCGTATATATGTGACATTTCTACTTCTACTTATGTGGATGATTTTTTCAGCGTGTTCGAGTACACTGTACAAATCGAGGAAAGTGATTTTGCAAGAACAACCAAACACATTGTTATTTACCCGAAGAGTTTTACTGGATATTTCTAGCAAAGCCTGTACCGATGAATGCGCGTCGTCGCCTGGCTGCAGTTATGTCAACTACCAACGACGATTCCACTTGTGTTCTGTTATTTACTACAGTGTCACAACACCGTCTTTGTCAGTCGCCCGAGAGGCCGGATATATTTACGCCAAGAAAGAAGATCTTCCTCGCGTATGTATACTTTCAATCATAATACTATTTCATTCGGATGTCCTCGGTCAATTTCCATCGAAAACAACCTCGAATGTATATAGACTGTTTACAATGTCAGAAATTTTAACATTTAACTACGCTGCAAGTAGATCGCATGATAATTCAACTAAGCAGTTAAACATAAGGATTTTACTCTTTGGAATCTTATTTATTGATAAAATAACATACTTCACTTTCATCAATTAAAAATAAAAAAAACCCACAAAGTTCACCTTAAAACTTAAAACACTGCAATTGATTTATACTATTATTCATTTTTTTGCGAACTACTTCTACTTATGTACCGGTATACATCCGAGGTTGTTTTCAATGGAAAATGGCCGAGGTGTTCCGAATGAAGGATATTTAGCATTGAGGCTCATATCTCAGACAATGGGATCGCGGGATGAAATCGCATTTAATCATTAAAGTGACACTCGTATTCAAAATAAACACATACTCCATTATAACAAAATTAAATTTTGAGCGATAATCTACTACGAAATAATGCATTTGTGGAAAATATTAATTACTGATAACAAGACTGTAACCGTGTATTTAATAGCTGAACACGCAAAAATATTAAATGATTGGTGAGTGCTAAAAGATTAACTGTGATATACTATCGTCTGAAAGGTAATACCTTGTGTTCTGCGCATTTCTTTCAAATTAAACTCATCCTTGACAAGAACCACTGTTTTCGACATTTATTCATTCTTTTTGGTATATTTAAACAAAATAGTATTAATTGTGTTGAATCTTATTTGGGAGTAGGACTAAAGAGCTTTGGCAACCAAAAACCATTAAGCAAATGTCCACTTAGTTAAAGTATTTCGCACTTAACACTCAGAATTTAGTATCTTTTTTTTGTTCTTTTAAACGATAATTCGGTGCGAACGCATATTTATATGAATCGAAAATATTTTGTTGTGGAAAATTTACTGTCACTTTTGATTTTTGCATCCACAAAATTTCCATGGCAACCTGTATTTAACGTATTTTAGCGGGGAATTGTTCGTAATTTTCAAACCTCTTCAATTCGCATTTTAAGTGTTGTGTTTATATAGTATATAATGATTTTTTTAAGTAAAACTTTCATAAAATTAATTTTGAAATTCCATATTATTACTATGTGACGATCGTCTATGCTCTTAATGCTTATCAAAAGGCACAGAAATGCCAAGACAAAGGCCACACATTTATCATATTGTAAATATACATAACATAACTATATATTTGCAATTTCTCATAATGTTCATATCATAAATGTTCAAATATGTTCTACAAATACTGTCGTTTTTTCAGCCAAACACACCGTGCGACGGATGCTCGGACATAGACCGTTGCGATGAGTCGGTGGCTCCAGTGGATTGCCTGCCATCTGGTAAGTTTGATCCAATGTTAAAAACATCTACACCACAATGGTGATCACATAAAACAAGTAACGCCGAATAAACAGTCACAAAGTAATACTTTATTACGTTTTTTTCAATTTCTTTCGTAGCCGCGCCTGAAAGCCTTTGTCACGGTGTCGTCGTAGTCGTACATGCTATCATTGGTGACGGTGTCGTTGCTATCCTTGGTCACAGTGTCGTCGTAGTCGTACTTGTTATCCTTGGTCACAGTGTCGTCGTAGTCGTACTTGTTATCCTTGGTCACAGTATCGTCGTAGTCGTACTTACTATCCTTGGTCACAGTGTCGTCGTAGTCGTACTTACTATCCTTGGTCTCAGTGTCGTCGTAGTCGTACTTGCTATCGTTGATCACAGTGTCGTCGTAGTCGTACTTGCTATCCTTGGTCACAGTGTCGTCGTAGTCGTACTTGTAATCCTTGGTGACAGTGTCGTCGTAGTCGTACTTACAATCGTTGGTCACAGTGTCGTCGTAGTCGTAGTTGCTATCGTTGGTCACAGTTTCGTCATAGTCGTACTTACTATCCTTGGTCACAGTGTCGTCGCAGTCGTACTTGCTATCGTTGGTCACAGTGTCGTCGTAGTTCTACATGCTATCCTTGGTCAAAGTGTCGTCGTAGTCGTACATGCTATCCTTGGTCACAGTGTCGTCGTAGTCGTACATGCTATCCTTGGTCACAGTGTCGTCGTAGTCGTACTTACTATCCTTGGTCACAGTGTCGTCGAAGTCATACTTACTATCCTTGGTCACAGTGTCGTCGTAGTCGTACATGCTATCCTTGGTCACAGTGTCGTCGTAGTCGTACATGCTATCATTGGTCACAATGTCGTCGTAGTCGTACATGCTATCCTTGGTCACAGTGTCGTCATAGTCGTACATGCTATCCTTGGTCACAGTGCCGTCATAGTCGTACATGCTATCATTGGTCACAATGCCGTCGTAGTCGTCGTACCTGCTATCATTGATCAAAGTGTCGTTGTATTCGTACATGTTATCATTGGTCACAGTGTCGTCGTAGTCGTACTTGCTATCATTGATCACAGTTTCGTCGTAGTCGTACACGCTTTCATTGATCACAGTGTTGTTTTCGTCGTACTTGCTATCCTTGGTCACAGTGTCGTCGTAGGCGTACTTGCAACCATTGGTCACGTTGTCGTCGTAGTCGTACTTGCTATCATTGGTTGAAGTGTCGTCGAAGTCGTACATGCTATCATTGGTCACAGTGTCGTCGTAGTCGTACTTACAAACATTGGTCACAGTGTCGCCGTAGTCGTACATGCAATCATTGGTTACAGTGTCGTCGTAGTCGTCCATGATATTCTTGGTCACTGTGCCGTCGAAGTCGTCGCTTCGCCTCGGTGTCGTCATTGTCGGTGTCACATTGCTCAGTGGTCATACCCACAGTTACCTGGTATCTGTACGGTATTTTTGGACAGTCGAGCTATCTGATTCGAGCGATTCGGTCCCTTTGGTGATCTCTTGGACTGAGAATTATTAAAAGAATGTGTTCTTGTACTCTATGATACACAATTCATAATAAACAAAAAATATATTAAATATTTTAAAAATTCATACAATCTATTGTTCACAAGTTATCAGACCGACTTTAAGCGTCGTATGTGCCATGAAATGGAACCGGCATAAGATCCTTTTTATGTGAATCTTACACCTTAACGCAACTGTGCATCAGATGATCAATTTGCAAGAAAAAAAAGAAAATTGTCGAAAACTGTCATAAACTTGGAATTAATGTGTACAATGCATTGAAACCTACTAATTGTACCACATAGTTTACAATTTATTTAAGTTTAGCAGTTATTTCGTATTTTTTCATTAAAAAAGATTACTGGGTATGTCTACCAAGTATAATTCATTCCTTATGCGTGATTGGCTAGTCGGTGTTATCACGTGATATTACCGAGTTAGGTGTATAGCTTAATTATGTCACCCGATTATAGGAAGCCGTCATTGTTCAGTGGATACGACGTTTGAATGCTATTTTGGCGACACGGGTTCGAACCCGGTCTTCAACACAATTTTTCTTTTCATTTTGGTACTTTTTTACAATTATGATATCAAAACGTAGCACATTAAATTAAATAATTGTCCTGAGATTCGTTACAGAAAAAAACAAATTTGGTGCCAATCTGGTGTGCAGTCCCTTTAACCACTAGAGCATGGTCAACCTGGAAATGTATGTTGAGCGTATGAAAATGTTCGAAGTTTGTGGATGAGCGCTTACAAACTGGTTTAACCACCGGTGAGTTCGTCATTAGATTATACTGACAGTGCAAAACGCGGTTACCTTTACAGCTGATGATAGTTTAATAGTAATAAACTGCTGTTAAAGGATCTAGACACCTTGATGATACAAATGCAAGAAAAAAAATGAAAATTGACGAAAACCTGACATCGTTTTGCACAACGCATTAGATATTGCTTACTGATATATAACATCGCATACCACACATCTTACGCAGTTTTTGCGCAGTTTTCCGAATCGAAATGTACTGGGGTTGTCTACCGTGTAAATCCTAGTAAGTTTAAAAATAGCATCAGTATATTAAGCTGTATTCATTAACAGATAGGATTTATCCTGGGAAACCTTTATGCGCTATTTATAAACGGGGAAACGCATATGAGACAGCAACATGATCGTTGCGTCTATTATTTTAACCATGTAAAATGATACATTATCGGCCTCCTACCACAGTGGCTTGATGACAAAGGCAAATAAACAAATAAAAAAATTCAACTAGCCAAAATTATATTTTATACATACTTGAACATGTATATCATGAATATAATACATTGCCATAAACATAAAATGAGATTTGAAAAAAATACCCTATACTGTAATATGAAACAAGTTAGGATGATATACATGTTCAAGTATGTATAAAATATAATTTTGGCTAGTTGAATTTTTTTATTGTGACTTTAATGAGCCTTTGTCATCAAGCCACTGTGCCTCCTACTACCTCTCACTGATAATTTCTGGCTTGTTTTGAGGAAATACTGATATTGCCGAATTTTAGACCATCCGGTGTCTAATCCCTTTAACAGTGTGTAGTCTCGAAGTATTTTCCCTGAGCAGGTATTCTTTTAACAGAATAGTGTGCATTTTCAATAAAGTCAATGAAAATACTTTAATTATCTTAGAAGCTCAAATCATGAAGACGGAACACACAAAAACAAAGAATTATGGGAAAAGCGTGACGTCAGAGAGCGCTTAATAATTGGCGTATTTATGTCTAAATACTTACATTCAGAAAGCAATTAATTATTGTATCATATGATTAAAGAGATATTTAACATAAGAAAATGACTGCAATTAGGAAATGATTTGTTTATGAATACAACCCTATGTGAGCTTTAAACTAGTATCTTTGTTAGATTTAAGGCTACTGAGCTTATCCCTGAAGTTTATATTGTTTTGTTTTAATTATAGACTGTGGGATGCCAACTGTACCAGACAACTCTTCAATATCGGGAAACATGTTCAACATAGGACGGCGTATCAAGTTCACGTGTGCAGAGAATACGATAATGTCCACTGCGACAACGAATACAGCAGTCTGTCAGCAGGATGGACAATGGTCTGAGACTAATTTCGATTGCACTCCTAGTTGGTATAAAAATCAAAGCACTAAAAGTACTGCAGGGGAGGGTTGGCAAGATGGCTTTGTACGACGTCATATTGTCTGGTTGCTTTCACTAAATTAAACATGTTTAGCACTGCAACTTAGGGGGCGTAACCTTTTGACCTGAGCCCAACCCTCAGAACCAAAATGAATTGAATAGTTGCCAAAGGGGTGGGGCTACTCCCTCGAGCAAATATTATACAATTTCTAGTCCGAAATAGTGCATTTTGAGCGTAATTCTTTACTTTTTTCTCCTTCATTGTATTAAAATTTGGGCGATTTTATCCCCCCCCCCCCCTGGATCCGCTAGTGTAATGTTCAAGGTAAATATGACAGTGGCTAGGGACATCGTAATTAAATTTCGTAATGGGTACGTAATGTCTAAAAATCTAGGTATGATTGGTACGAAACGTCCACAAAATAACTGGGTATGACACGTTAAGATACGATACGCCCAAGTTTCGCCTACAAATACATTCTACTTGTAATGTTTTTCAAGCTAATTGTATTGTAATTGTATTATTTATTACTGCATCACCAAAATGATTTCTTTGGCGAATCAACTCAATCTAAAATGGAAGAAAAGAGGGTTGGTTAGACAACACTATTTGGTTGTACTACTGGGTATTGTTTTTCTTTGTTTTAAAGAACAAATATCTGAATTTATTTTTAAAACAGTCAGCAGAACCGGTTACGTTATAAAACAATAATTTCAAGTAACAAGATAAAACTTTATAACGTTGTGATGAACATGCACGCTACTTATAGCACGGTGAAGCCCCGCCTTCTTGTGACCGTTTCGAATCAGCGGGTCGTGGCTGAAGTAACTGTTATGAACCATGTTGTCAATGGTACAATTTACTAACTAGCGTTAGTTTTCGTGAAAAAAAACTTTCTATATATCCGCATGAAAGTTATTGCACAGTTAAACCCCCGCCTTCTTGTGACCGTTCCGACTCAGCGGCAGTGGCTGTTAAATAATAACAGTTATGTACCATGTTGTCAGTGGTAATTTACTCACTAGCATAAGTTTACGTGAAGAACGTTTCTATGAATTCGCATAATAGTTATTGCTCGGTTAAGCCCCGCCTTCTTGTGACCGTTCCGGTATGGGAATTCATTTATAGATGAACATAAAAGAAAACACTCCCAAATATAGCACGAGAAAAAAATTCTACGCGAATTACTTGCAGCGTAGTTAAATGAAAATAATTGTAATGTCCATTTACATCCGATGTTGTTTCGGAAGGAACATTGCCGAGGTGCTCAGATTAGAAAAGAGGATGCAATAACAGTTTTTATAAAAATACGTAAGCTGATAGCGTCCGCCATCTTTATAACTAGACGCGACCAGAAGGCCGTGTATAGTATTAACATTGCGCAAATTCTTCGAGGGCGTCGGTGCACTTAATATATATTAGGTGAAATATATTTTGGTCCTTCATTTCTAACTATCGCTGCATTTATCTTACAATAGTCATAATCCAATTTCTTTTCCAGACGGTTCGTTGCATACTATCACAGGGGGTCATCTATTTGGCGGTGTCCCCGGCAACACCAATCTCGTCAAATTCAATGACTCTGTCGCCTGGAATGATGGCCGGATCACCGCAATACAGATGCTCTGCGGCAAGTACCTGCTTGCCTTTAAGATCCAGTATAATGGCGTGTGGTCAGTTCAGAGAGGATTCTGGAACCCTGCCTGTTCGGAAAACCAAACGTGGACGCCAGCGCACGAGTTTGGAGAGGACGAATGGATACAACACGCGGCGTTTACGGGCTCACGCTGGCCTAGCGTCACATTCACAACAAACAAGCGCCAGCTGGAAACATGTGGCGTACCCGTGACGTCACCCAGATACCTGGAGGGTGGAAGGCTGGAGTATGTCAGTGGGATATTTGGTTGCTACTTCGACGAATTGCAGTTTTACTGGTCAAATTACAGAGATTCCAATTAATAAGATATTATATAGAGTGTTATTTGTAAAATATGCCTATTACTCAGTGCATAAAAACCGTAAATACGTCCATTATTAAGAGTTTCGTTTATAATTTAATACTTCCATTTGTTCACGTAGGTCTCGTTTTGAGATTAAATACAAATATTAATTAATGTAATGTATTGCATACTAAATTTATAACTATCTAAATTATCTAAATTAAAATTGACGATACGGAAATGCCTTTGAGAAAAAACCTCGAGGCCGCTGGTGCTTCAAGAGCACACCAGCTACGATGACGTTAAAAAGACAAACATACCTGTGCTAAATTAACCTTTCTTAAAGTAAAAGTAGACATTTTTTATTAAACGTTAAAGATGCACTCTTACCCCCAAATAGGATTTACCACAATTAATAATATTGTTTAAATATTTCAAAAAGAATGAAAAAATGTTGAAAAAAATGGTTCTTATGAAGGATACCGATATTAATTTTAAAGAAGTGAGCATAAAACTCGGTATTTCTACTTTATGAGACTGTAGTAGATCACAGTAAATCTTTTAGCATTCACCGGTCATTTAATATTTTAGCGCTTTCATCTATTTAATACACGGTTACAATCTTGTCATCAGTAATAGATATTTCCCATAAATGCATTATTTAGTAAAAAGATAAAGGTATATAAGTCAAAATTCATGTTTGTTATTCATTTGATTGTATTGATTTCGAATAAAAGTGTCACTTTAATATTTTTAAAGATAGGAATACTTTTCAACTAAACAAAAGTGATAAGATCTAAAACGACGTGTTACTTTCGAACTCCAAAACCAGCATTCAAAAAAGGATTTTCATTTATTTTTTTATAAAAATTATCAACAATAAAGCCATGTTCAAAAATCTAAAACCCCTTCTACCTAGTTTCTTGCCTCGTTTTAACAAAATCATTGAAGAGTGTCTGGATTTGATGCAAAACTCTATTCTCTATGCATAACAGTGTTGCAAAACAGGAACAGGAAGATGGCATAATTTTGCCTCAACAATATTTATTTCGATGCTTTAAACAAATGTAGAGAACCTTATACCTCTGTCCTAGGGTCGTCTATACGTTGAAACATTTTAAAGCCTGGTGAAATGAGAATGACTGTTGAGTTTGTGTGTGGGGGGGAGAGGGGGGTTAAATGTTAAAATTCAGAAATTATTAGAAGTCAACATTGCCCGGGTAGTCCATTCACATGGTTACCAAAATACAGAAAATGCGAAAGGCACCAATTTGGAACACATTATCTTGAGGACTAATGCAATTCCATTCAATCACTAGACCCAGAATAAAAAATCCAAGATGGCCGTGACAAATCCAAAAAGGCCGCCATGCAATTTGTACAATAATAATTTGATAAATCAAATCATTATTTTATACTTTAGTTAACTAAGACCTGATGTAGAACGCACCGTTCGATAAGAAGACAGCGATTAGATAAGTCAATTGCCAGCGATTCGATAAGTAAACTGTCAGGAATTAATGTTCAGTAAAATGTAAGCGATTCCACAAGTAAACTGTCAGGGGTTTGTTCAGTAAAATGACAACGATTGGATCAGTAAACTGTCAGCGATTCGTTCAGTAAAATGACAGCGATTCGAGCAGCATAACAGCACTTCTATTTTTAGAATTCAACATCTATCACTTAAGCATAACAGCACTTCTATATTTAGAATTCAACCTCTATCACTTAAGTTAAGCATAGCAGCACTTCTATATTTAGAATTCAACCTCTATCACTTAAGCATAACAGCAATTCTATTTTTAGAATTCAACATCTATCACTTAAGCATAACAGCACTTCTATATTTAGAATTCAACCTCTATCACTTAAGCATAACAGCACTTCTATATTTAGAATTCAACATGTATCACTTAAGCATAACAGCACTTCTATATTTAAAGGTCAACCCCTATCACATAAGCATAATAACACGTCTATACTTAAAGGTCAACCTCTATCACTTAAGCATAACAGCACTTCTTTTTTAAAGGTCAACCTCTATCACATAAGCATAACAACACTTCTAAGGTCAACCTCTATCATATTTACATAACAACACTTCTATATTTAGAGGTCAACCTCTATAATATAAGCATAACAACACTCCTATATTTAGAGATCAACCTCTATGATATAAGCATAACAACACTCCTATATTTAGAGGTCAACCTCTCTAATATAAGCATAACAACACTCCTATATTTAGAGGTCAACCTCTATCAAATAAGCATAACAACACTCCTATATTTAGAGGTCAACCTCTATCATATAAGCATAACAACACTCCTATATTTAGAGGTCAACCTCTATCATATAAGCATAACAACACTCCTATATTTAGAGGTCAACCTCTATAATATAAGCATAACAACACTCCTATATTTAGAGGTCAACCTCTATCATATAAGCATAACAGCACTCCTATATTTAGAGGTCAACCTCTATCATATAAGCATAACAACACTCCTATATTTAGAGGTCAACCTCTATCATATAAGCATAACAACACTCCTATATTTAGAGGTCAACCTCTATAATATAAGCATAACAACACTCCTATATTTAGAGGTCAACCTCTATCATATAAGCATAACAACACTCCTATATTTAGAGGTCAACCTCTATCATATAAGCATAACAACACTCCTATATTTAGAGGTCAACCTCTATAATATAAGCATAACAACACTCCTATATTTAGAGGTCAACCTCTATAATATAAGCATAACAACACTCCTATATTTAGAGGTCAACCTCTATCATATAAGCATAACAACACTCCTATATTTAGAGGTCAACCCCTATCATATAAGCATTACAACACTCCTATATTTAGAGGTCAACCTCTATCATATAAGCATAACAACACTCCTATATTTAGAGGTCAACCTCTATCATATAAGCATAACAACACTCCTATATTTAGAGGTCAACCTCTATCATATAAGCATAACAACACTCCTATATTTAGAGGTCAACCTCTATCATATAAGCATAACAACACTCCTATATTTAGAGGTCAACCTCTATCATATAAGCATAACAACACTCCTATATTTAGAGGTCAACCTCTATAATATAAGCATAACAACACTCCTATATTTAGAGGTCAACCTCTATAATATAAGCATAACAACACTCCTATATTTAGAGGTCAACCTCTATAATATAAGCATAACAACACTCCTATATTTAGAGGTCAACCTCTATAATATAAGCATAACAACACTCCTATATTTAGAGGTCAACCTCTATAATATAAGCATAACAACACTCCTATATTTAGAGGTCAACCTCTATAATATAAGCATAACAACACTCCTATATTTAGAGGTCAACCTCTATAATATAAGCATAACAACACTCCTATATTTAGAGGTCAACCTCTATAATATAAGCATAACAACACTCCTATATTTAGAGGTCAACCTCTATCATATAAGCATAACAACACTCCTATATTTAGAGGTCAACCTCTATGATATAAGCATAACAACACTCCTATATTTAGAGGTCAACCTCTATAATATAAGCATAACAACACTCCTATATTTAGAGGTCAACCTCTATAATATAAGCATAACAACACTCCTATATTTAGAGGTCAACCTCTATCATATAAGCATAACAACACTCCTATATTTAGAGGTCAACCTCTATGATATAAGCATAACAGCACTCCTATATTTAGAGGTCAACCTCTATCATATAAGCATAACAACACTCCTATATTTAGAGGTCAACCTCTATCATATAAGCATAACAACACTCCTATATTTAGAGGTCAACCTCTATAATATAAGCATAACAACACTCCTATATTTAGAGGTCAACCTCTATCATATAAGCATAACAACACTCCTATATTTAGAGGTCAACCTCTATCATATAAGCATAACAACACTCCTATATTTAGAGGTCAACCTCTATAATATAAGCATAACAACACTCCTATATTTAGAGGTCAACCTCTATAATATAAGCATAACAACACTCCTATATTTAGAGGTCAACCCCTATCATATAAGCATTACAACACTCCTATATTTAGAGGTCAACCTCTATCATATAAGCATAACAACACTCCTATATTTAGAGGTCAACCTCTATCATATAAGCATAACAACACTCCTATATTTAGAGGTCAACCTCTATCATATAAGCATAACAACACTCCTATATTTAGAGGTCAACCTCTATCATATAAGCATAACAACACTCCTATATTTAGAGGTCAACCTCTATAATATAAGCATAACAACACTCCTATATTTAGAGGTCAACCTCTATAATATAAGCATAACAACACTCCTATATTTAGAGGTCAACCTCTATAATATAAGCATAACAACACTCCTATATTTAGAGGTCAACCTCTATAATATAAGCATAACAACACTCCTATATTTAGAGGTCAACCTCTATAATATAAGCATAACAACACTCCTATATTTAGAGGTCAACCTCTATAATATAAGCATAACAACACTCCTATATTTAGAGGTCAACCTCTATAATATAAGCATAACAACACTCCTATATTTAGAGGTCAACCTCTATCATATAAGCATAACAACACTCCTATATTTAGAGGTCAACCTCTATGATATAAGCATAACAACACTCCTATATTTAGAGGTCAACCTCTATAATATAAGCATAACAACACTCCTATATTTAGAGGTCAACCTCTATAATATAAGCATAACAACACTCCTATATTTAGAGGTCAACCTCTATAATATAAGCATAACAACACTCCTATATTAGAGGTCAACCTCTATAATATAAGCATAACAACACTCCTATATTTAGAGGTCAACCTCTATCATATAAGCATAACAATACTCCTATATTTAGAGGTCAACCTCTATAATATAAGCATAACAACACTCCTATATTTAGAGGTCAACCTCTATAATATAAGCATAACAACACTTCTATATTTAGAATTCAACCTCTATCACTTAAGCATAACAACACTTCTATATTTAGAATTCAAACTCTATCATTTAAGCATAACAGACAGTACTTCTATATTTAAAGATCAACCCCTATCACATAAGCATAATAACACGTCTATACTTAAAGGTCAACCTCTATCACTTAAGCATAACAGCACTTCTTTTTTTAAAGGTCAACCTCTATCACATAAGCATAACAACACTTCTAAGGTCAACCTCTATCATATTTACATAACAACACTTCTATATTTAGAGGTCAACCTCTATAATATAAGCATAACAACACTCCTATATTTAGAGGTCAACCTCTATAATATAAGCATAGCAACACTTCTATATTTAGAGGTCAACCTCTATAATATAAGCATAACAACACTCCTATATTTAGAGGTCAACCTCTATCATATAAGCATAACAACACTCCTATATTTAGAGGTCAACCTCTATAATATAAGCATAACAACACTCCTATATTTAGAGGTCAACCTCTAAAATACAAACATAACAACACTTCTATATTTAGAATTCAACCTCTATCACTTAAGCATAACAACACTTCTATATTTAGAATTCAAACTCTATCATTTAAGCATAACAGACAGTACTTCTATATTTAAAGATCAACCCCTACCACATAAGCATAATAACACGTCTATACTTAAAGGTCAACCTCTATGACTTAAGCATAACAGCACTTCTTTTTTAAAGGTCAACATCTATCACATAAACATAAAAACACTTTTATATTTAAAGGTCAACCTCTATCACATAAGCATAACAACACTTCTAAGGTCAACCTCTATCATATTTACATAACAACACTCCTATATTAAGAGGTCAACCTCTATCATATAAGCATACCAACACTCCTATATTAAGAGGTCAACCTCTATCATATAAGCATAACAATACTTCTATATTTAGAGGTCAACCTCTATCACATAAACATAACAGCACTTCGTTATTTATAATGGTGTTGGTAGTTGTGGTGTTGGTGGTGATGGTGGTGGTGATGATGATATGATGATGATGATGATGATGATGATGATGATGATGATGATGATGATGATGATGATGATGATGATGATGATGATAACGACCATTAATAAGACGAATAATACAAATAAATCAGCCTGTTATTTGTCAGTTTACTTCTTCGACTTTACATATCATTCGGCATGCCGGCACTTTCCTGCTGCATACAGTTCGCGTGATCGCCGCATATAGGTCGCCACGAATAATATGCGTAACAATGCCGCACATTAAGTTCGTCAACCTCCTTCTGGATGTGGTGACAATCTGTATTCGGCACTGCATTGCCTACCGACCTTGGGGACGTAAGTGAAATCGGTTAATCATTTAATATTCTTCGCGTTAACGTTATATATGCAAATAACAAAACATGCGAAAATAAATGCACCGTCGTAAGAATTGATCACCATAAACCACGTACTCTATCAACGTTTCAACGTCTTCACGTAATGAACGGTGCAAGATTTGAATTACTATATAAGTAACTGCAGCCATTAAGTAAACGCATTACTTATAATTAAGTTGCTTCAAATTGTTATCTATTTTGTACATTGTGTTTTTATTCATTTGATATTATACAAAAACTCACCACAATGAACGCCGAACTTTCGATTGCCTTCGCAGTTCTGTGCTTCGTTACGTACGGTAAGTCTTAAACCATTTGTTTCCAAAAATGTAATTTAATTTAGGGTTTACAGATATACTGTAAAAAAATGGGCGTTGCTGTATAAGGGAGGTTGTGAATTTTGGACAAATCAAATGTTGTTAGTTAAAGGCGGTATTTAAATACACGGAATATGAAACCCTTGAATGGCTAAAACTTCAAAGAAGGAGGCACGTAAAATAATGGGTATGTCTTGAATATATAAAATGAAGATTTTACAAAGTCTCGACAACTGATATGCCAATTACTGACTAGGTATGTTGTTTGTTAATTTGTGGACTAAAAAATGAAAAAGTTTTTGTATTAAGACATTTCCGGGAAAACGTTAATGCTTTTTGATTGGAAATCTGATCAAATTAGTTCGTAAAACTGCTCAACCCTTATTTACAGTTTTTTATGTTGCTCCTGATATATGGGTCATGCTTCTTAAATATTGAACTCCAAATCTAAATAGAAGTTGATTTTTTTTTTAAATTTAAACAAAGTTGTTGTGCCTCAATCGACTTTTGCATCGCTGCCGACCCTTAACCTTAAACCATTCTGTTTAAGCTAGAGTAACCATTGATTACGATCGAAATCGACTTGCTTGTTGTTGTTTTTAAATGTATTTAGATCTCATCAATTATCTGATTCATGGAATAGAAACACATACCAAGGAAACTCATGTTCATATCACTTCATTTATGCAATAGTACGATGACACGAATTAAATTCTTTATGATTAAGAATGGGCTGAGTGAGAGTAGCGAACGAGCCCTTCTTACTCATTTAGATTCTAATTCAGGCCATCTAACTGGCTAAGAATTGTGTATCGGATGAGTGGCAGTGGGCGGACCTTTAAACACCCGCGAAAGTCGAAATTCTTAATGATTATGTTTAATGATTAATAATTGCCTATCTGCAATTTATTTGGCTGTCAATGTAGGTTGTATTCTAACAAACACTAGAATACCACCTCACTACGCTCACTCCGCCCATTCTTAGTCATTAAGAATGTACTTCATGTCATCACCATTACTTATTTCTTTTCCAGCAAGATCCGCGCACCCTATCATCACTGGGGGTACTACAATCGGCAGCAGCAACACCCACGACTCTCTCGTCCGCTTCAACGACTCGGCTGCCTGGAACCACACAGGAATCACCGCCATACGAATGCTGTGTGGCCAATACCTGCTTGCCCTGGCGATTCAGTATAACGGGCAGTGGGCACCTCAGCACGGATTCTGGAACCCAGAGTGTGCGACAAACCAAACGTGGACGCCTGTATACAGTTTCGGACCAGACGAATGGATTGAGAGAGCGAAGTTGACGGGCGACGTTTACGTATCTAGTGTCACCTTCACCACAAACAATCAGCAATCGCTTGGAACATGTGGGATCCCCACGACGTCCATTTCTGTTCTGGAGGGTGGTAAACTGGAGTATGTCACCGGGATATCCGGCTGTTTCTTCAACCGACTCCAGCTTCACTGGTCCGATTTTGGAAACTTTATTGGATAATATGTTATAATGTTATAAAGAGAAAGTCTTTGTGAACAATACTCCAACACTCGGAGTATAAAAACTGTTAATACTTACATAGTCATTAATTACATAGTAATGATTTATGTTTATAATTGCATTTCTTACCTTTTTTAAACTTCTTCACGTACGACTCATTTATGCAGTTTAAATCAACCTAAATGTAACAAGCTGCATATTACAATTATTACTGTCTTTATCAAACTCACTCCGTAAAACCGCTTAATTTGAACTGGAATCTGGAAAACTGAATAAAACGTCCCAATATTACTAGATGTTCGTATGTTTTATTGATATAATATATGGTAATTTCTTATAATAATCAGTAACGACAGATGCGTAGCGAGAAATACAGCAAAACTGCGATCGCTCAAGACATCAACGCCTGAACTAAAACCTCGAGTGATCCGATGTTTCGAACGAAAAAAACAACAATATACATGTACAGCGAATTAATAGAAAAGTTTGTTTGGTTTTAAAAAATAGATATATATCACCTGGCAATTGTTCGTTTATATTGGAACACGCTTATCGGCGTGTAATTATGACCTCGAGGTAATCATAAGGTTTTGCGCATGATTTGTGTATTATGGACCGGCAATGGTGCTTGACTCCTCGACTTATTTCGGTTTGATCCATCGTCAGTATATTATATATGAAAATAGAAGGAATAATGGTCGGGACTAAGTCTCGAATATAAATGTGTAGGGCCGTTATGGTAAGTCTCGAATATAAATGTGTAGGGCCGTTATGGTAGGCCTCGAATATAAATGTGTAGGGCCGTTATGGTAGGTCTCGAATATAACTGTGTAGGGCCAACATGGTAGGTCTCGAATATAAATGTGTAGGGCCGTTATGGTAAGTCTCGAATATAAATGTGTAGGGTCGTTATGGTAAGGGTCTATTTCAACTTAATGACGAGCAAAAATGTTAATATGAATTATCATCGTCGGCAACCACGGTACTTTCTTCCGTTACACTTCATACATAACGTGGGATTGGCAAAATCTCGTCACAAGTTTAATGAATATGCATGAGGCAGGAGAGACAACTCTTCTTCCAATGAATTCGCATGTTACTCTCAAATATTGTTCCATAACCTTCTACCTCTATGATAGCTGTGGTTCCTTTTAACACTCTTTGAAAGTATTGCGTATATTTTAAATAAAACATGGCGTGTTGGAATAAGAACTTACAGATGAATAGGCAATGTTAAATCATTAAAAGTTAAATACAAATTATTGCGCCGAAAGTACACAATGTGCAGGTGAAATTTTGTAAGTAAGATCAGACCCAACAGCAGGTCTTTTCTCTTCACATTATTTTTTTGTCAAT
Organism: Mya arenaria; assembly: GCF_026914265.1. Classification (NCBI taxonomy): domain Eukaryota; kingdom Metazoa; phylum Mollusca; class Bivalvia; order Myida; family Myidae; genus Mya; species Mya arenaria. Next base: position 58,975,032 of record NC_069135.1, read on the forward strand.
CTCAGTGGAGTGTATCAATAAATGGTTACGTTTGTTATCATAGGGTTAAGGGTTGATCAGAACTTTGTTAAATTTAACATCGTTCTAAACGCCATCGTTTTTTATTATTCAGCTCTGGAATAATAATGTCATATAAACTTGTCATTTGGAGGGATTGTTCTAACACGATTGGATATCAGTGTTTGATCTGTACGTGTTTCATTTAAATACAGTATAACCCCGTTAGCTCGAACTCGCATGGCTCGATTTCTCTGTTGGCTCGAACTGGGTATAAAGGACCGATATCTTTACACTGAATGCAAACATACCCGATTGGCTAGAATTTCCCGAGGCTCGAGGTATTTACCCGTTCCCTGGGAGTATGAGCCAATGGAGTTCGACTGTATATGAGTACACCTCAATAAGCTCACCCTTCAAAATTTAACAACGTTGATAACTTTAACAAAATTCCGAACAATCGACCCATTTTGCATTTTGCCTGTATAATTGCCCATGTAATAAAATTACCATTCGGCTTTTTTACATTTTTAAATTTATTGTGAATATCTAGTTTTGTTGAGAACTGTTCAGTATAATTTAAACTTGATTCTGGGGAATTTCATATTTTTTTACCACAAAACATGATAATAAAATAAGACAAAACTTTAATAGTGAAGTCATATACACTTGTGATATGGCCATGCGCCACCCATTGGCAACTCCATATATTTCATATGGCGTCCAATATGGCCACTAATAGGGTCATATTTAATATACGCTTACGCCGCCCGACTTACAACGTCATTCACCCGGACGCCGGAGTTACAATCCGCCCGGCTTATATCGTAATACACCAAGCCGCCAGTTTTTAAGAAAATAATAGCCAAGACTTACAGCGTCAAATACTCCGGCCACCAAACTTACTACGTTCTATACATCCGGCCGCCAGACTTACTATGTTCTATTCATCCGGCCGCCGGACTTACAACGTCATACACTTACACCGTCATACACGCGGCCGCCGAACTTACTACGTTCTATACATCCGGCCGCCAGACTTACTATGGTTTATACATCCGGCCGCCGGACTTACAACGTCATACACTTACACCGTCATACACGCGGCCGCCGAACTTACTACGTTCTATACATCCGGCCGCCAGACTTACTATGTTCTATACATCCGGCCGCCGGACTTACAACGTCATACACTTACACCGTCATACACGCGGCCGCCGAACTTACTATGTTCTATACATCCAGTCGTCGGACTTGCAACGGCATATATCAACGACGTCAAACACGCGACCGCCTAACATCTTTAATCGGCCCCAAGATGTACAGTGTCCATTTGGAACCTTATTAATGAAACTGCAATCGAAAGACAGAAATCATTAACGGCCACAAACTCACATTCTTCTATGAAATGTTTATTCTTTGACGGTATGCATAAACTTTAATTTAATTCATTATGATTGATGACGGAGAGCTGATATCAGACTCGATCACATCCCCCTGTTAGTCTAAAATAATAGACGTGTTATACGGGATTCTTCCAATCCCTAACGTCTAAACGGGAATGTGCAAAAAACGGGGGTGTTTTAAAAATATTGAAATTGTTTTAAGTGAAGTATTTTATGGTTGAAAATGATCATAAAGAGTTAAATTCATATTTTGCCATGTAAGTGAAATGCTATTTTGCACTAAACAAGCATTTAATGCATTAAAACAAGTTGTTTACCTTTCCAGTAAAACGAAAGTTGACTGACACAGAAAACAATTATGCGAAGGGGAACAACTCGTTACAATCGTAATAACTCGGCCTCCTCCGACAAAGCTTCGAGATAGACCTTGTTATACAATCGTAACAACTCGGCCATGGCCGAAATGTTCCGAGCGATTTAAAACTGTGCCCTGAAGCCTTGCAGGTGCCCTTCATGTATATATCGTTATGTTTTGACAGAATGAAATGAAGAAAAGCCGTCAAACTCATAATTATAAGTTGGATATTTATTTTCTTGTGTACGGAACTAATATAAAATAACATTATCTGGTAGTATTTCTTGTTTTTATGATATTTTATAGACGCTATATGCTTTAACCCGGAATCCTGATCGGAACAACTACCCACTTTTGATACTAAACAATTTGTACGTGAACGATTTGCCATATCAAAAATCTAAAAAAAATCCGTCAGCGTACAATTATTTGGACTAATCCCCATGTTACTGTTTAATTAGTTTAGATTTTGTCATTGTTTGCGTTTTGATACAATGACAAACCAGATTTCTCGTAACGGATTATAAAATTCCTTAACGGGCATTGTCGCCAATTATAAATATTCCAGAGTACAAACGATACATGTTAATTAGCAACCGGTAATAATGTCATAACTTTATAATATATGTATTCGTTTAAATGATTCGAAATAATTCTTTGCCATTTTCGTAATAACTTTGAAACTAAAACTTATTATTGAGATTGATTGTTATTCTTGATAAATTAAATCAATTAACCAAAATGTGAAGTCTATATACTGCTTGTTACCGTGGTAAGTATTTGATATTTTGAAAAACAACTTATCCCGACTATAAGCATGTCGAATTTTACTAGCTATGTGAGGTGAACTTTATAAATGCACACATTAAACGGAACAGAACAGAACAGAACAGCTCATCATCTAAATACGAATATGTATAAATATATTCTTGTCACGTGCCTTAACATATAATTTAAAGCTGCACTCTCACAGAATGAACGTTTTGACAACTTGTTTAATTTTTGTCTTGGATCGAGCCAATTTACGAAAATACATGGAAACCAGTTATCTTAAACTGCTGACAAAAATTAGATCGCAGATTTGTGTATTTAAGTTCAAAAATTGAAGTATTATACCTTTTTCTTAAACCGTTAGTAACGGTTTAAGCCATAAAACATTTTCGAACGGAAATATGAAAATCTACGATTTGGGTTTTTTTTTGTCAGCAATCTTATATCATTGTCTTGTGTTGTGGGGGAAACCGGAGTACCTGGAGTAAACAGACTTGGTGGCCACAAACTAGACTCATTTGCGACCAGGCCGGTCATCGAACCGGGCCGTCTAGTTGAGGAGCGAGTGCTCTAACCACTGCGCTTACCGGACAACCTGGGGGGGGGGGGGGGGTGTAAAATTTCGAATTGTTTTTAAGAAATACCGTAAGAAGAAGACTATTATAGGATAACGTTTGTTGTTTATATTGTTATTTTTGTTGTTGTGTTTTTTTCATATACAAACAAACACATGCAATTAAGGGAAACTTGTAATACGCGTAAAAAAAAACTAAAAATAATAGACCTATATTTTTTTTTAATGTTGTTTTTATAAATCGGTGTTTTTTATATGATGGTCGTTATGTTCGCCTAAAGTAAAGCTACCATATTAGGCACAATTAAGAACACATTTCTTTATGGCCGTCTGTTGCCAAAGAGTGATCATATCCCCGTAACGTTATAATGTCCCAAGTACGTGATACTATCCAATATTCGTGACAATATCCTCGGTACGTCATATTATCCCCAGTACGTGATAACATCCCCAGTACGTGACAATATCCCCAGTATGTGAATATATCTTCAATACGTGACATTATCCCAAGTATGTGAATATATCTCCAATACGTGACATTATCCCCAGTATGTGATAGCATCCCCAGTATGTGAATATATCTCCAATATGTGACAATATCCCCAGTATGTGATAACATCCCCAGTATGTGACAATATCCCCAGTATGTGAATATATCTCCAATACGTGATAATATCCCCAGTACGTGAATATATCTCCAATACGTGATAATATCCCCAGTATGTGATAACATCCTCAGTATGTGAATATATCCCAGTACGTGAATATATCTCCAATACGTGATAATATCCCCAGTGCGTGAATATTTCTCCAATACGTGATAATATCCCCAGTACGTGAATATGTCTCCAATACGTGATAATATCCCCAGTACGTGAATATTTCTCCAATACGTGATAATATCCCCTGTACGTGAATATATCTCCAATACGTGATAATATCCCCTGTACGTGAATATATCTCCAATACGTGATAATATCCCCTGTACGTGAATATATCTCCAATACGTGATAATATCCCCTGTACGTGAATATTTCTCCAATACGTGATAATATCCCCTGTACGTGAATATTTCTCCAATACGTGATAATATCCCCTGTACGTGAATATATCTCCAATACGTGATAATATCCCCAGTACGTGAATATATCTCCAATACGTGACAATATCCCCAGTACGTGAATATGTCTCCAATACGTGATAATATCCCTGTATGTGAATATATCTCCAATACGTGACATTATCCCCAGTATGTGAATATATCTCCAGTACGTGACAATATCCACAGTATGTGATAATATCCCCGATACGTGATACTATCCCCAGTGCGTGATAAGATCCCCTGTACGTGATAATATGCCCAGAACGTGATAATACCCAGATACGTGATAATATTCCCGGTACGTGATTACATCCATTGTTTGTGATAATATCCCTGGTACGTGATAATATCCCCTATACGCGATAATTTCCTTTTTGGTCCAAAAAATGTTATTTTTTTCTCGGGGGAACTACCCCCTCCCCCCTGACAACACATAAGTCCAAATAAATGTTCGGTTGAGAGGGAGAGGCGCAAGTCGTGCCCCAAAGTTAAGCCCACTGTAATGTCAAATCCGCCCCTGCTACTCCACCATTGGATAATAACATTGTAGAAAAGAGAATGCTTAAATTTTAGTTTTACATTTATATATATTTGTAGTCAGAAAATATGTAGCTAATAATTCTTGTTATTTATTCCCGATAAAGAGTTGATTACTTGTAGGAATCAAGACTTAAAGACGAAACAAACTAATTATACGAAACATCAGTTAGCAGACTTCAAGAAGGACAACTCGAACAGTTACAAGTACTTAAAAATAACAGAGTTATCTAACAAACATTAACATCTTTAAGCGGTAGCAAATCAAAGCACCGAGAGTGCGGAATGTGGCAATGCCTTGATGCGACGAAAATAATATTGTCTTGAAACTAAAAACCTCAAAACCCTTGGTTCATATGGCAGCATTAGAATGTCTAATTTAAGGTAACATGTAAACACTGACTGAGTTAGACAATGAAACGGGTAAACTAGCCAACCGGGTTGGTATTCATTCTTTTTATAAATGATCCCAGCAGGCACAGCACCGTTGGGTAGCCGTCCTTCAACTTTGAAATGTCTGTGAATAATGGTTGGTCTCAAAATGTTTCAGACGTTGAGATTTCAACGTTTAAACAAACTGTGAATTGTGTAGTTACTAAAACTTTAGTCTTAGGCTAACATTAAATGATGAGTATATAAGATGGACTAGTAGATATTCTTGCAAATAAGACTTATAATCTCTCACGAATATAATTAAACTGGTTGATTATAAAGATCTCATAATAAACCAATTCCAATCTACAAGTCCCCGTTATGTACAGTGTTATGTAAAGATTTACAGTTGAACCCCGTTGAATCGAACTCGCTTGATTCGAATTTCTCGTTGGCTCGAAGTGAATTTTTAGGAAAGATTTCATTATGCTGAACGTAAGTGTTCCAGCTTGGCTCGAGTTTTCCGAATTCGTTTTGAATTTTAAAACCTGTCTGGAATATGAACCTTATTTAGATATTTTACCAAAGAGCTTACGTTTTTTCTTTTGTAGACTACGGCTGTCCGTGCACCCACTCCATATTCAAACTGGTAGATACAATAGAAATAACGTTGTACGCAACCAAAGATATTGTTTGTGTTGTAACTCTAATGACATCGAAGATGAATATCATTTTATTTGTGTTTGTAAATCCTTTAGCAATTTAAGAAAGAAATATATCAACAATTGTTACTTTATAAGACCTTCTGTATTTAAATATATGCAGCTGTTGAAATCTAACAATAGAGCTGAACTGATTAACTTATGTCTGTTTGTTAAAAATGCTCTCAAAGAAAGATCCGCTTTGATTAATGTTAGAACATAATTCTATTTAATGTTCATCCTCTGATATATATATATATATATTAGTTTATTTAATTTAATTACTTAGAAGTATTGAATACTTTTGTACATATATATTTGTATATATATATATACTAATTTGTTTGCATTATCTGTTACTTTACATACCCGTTGACATTATATGTTATATCATTATGTGTTGTCGACGATGTACATTGTACAAGTCAAAATAAATTGTCTGTCTGTCTGTCTGTCTGTCTGTCTTTGAAACAGGGCGCTGGGGCCATGATTACGAACAGTCTTAAGTCTGAGTTCAGACTCAAGTTGCGACACTGCAAATATTCACTTCTTGTAAATAACATTCAGGTTGAAAACTGGTGATGAATTTTGCTGAATTATATCTCTTCTGTTTGTATTGTTTATTAATTAACGTTTATTTGTTCTAAAACGAAATCAATTAAAAAAATGTTCGTATAAATTCAAAAAAGAGTTTATCTGAGTTTGGTCTAGCAAATCAATATTGAAACCGAGTTAATTACTCTTGCTCATTCATTTTATCATTACCATAAGCTAAACTATTTACTCTACTGTCGAAACCCGTTGGCTCGATATATCAGGGAACGGCCAAAATACTTCGAGCGTCGCGAATAACGAGCCATGCGGGAATGGTTATGAAGAGAACAAAAGAAT
>NC_069135.1:58986737-59024237 GCF_026914265.1 Mya arenaria
AAAGGCCACGATCTGCGTCAGTTTTCTATTCTTCGGTGTTATAAATACTGCCACATACTGACGATAACTGTTTACTTTAAACTGATGTTGTTGGGCGAACCAGAGTACCCGGAGAAAACCCTCTTGTCTGATTTGTTGACAACAACCCAAACTCACATACGTCTATGCCGGGAATTGAACCCTGCCGAGAAGCGAGTGCGCTAACCACTGCGCTAGCCGCACAACCTGCTACAGTTTGCTTCAGATCTTATCATTAGACCACTTTTATACTGATGAGATTTTTTAATAACCGTCATGTTTTTATTTTGCTTTCAGATGACGGAATGGGCTGCCATTTTCTGATCTGTTATTAATGTTTGTTGAATAAAAAACCTAATCCAAAAACTTAGCATTGTTGTTAAATAAAGGAGGAAACTTCATATGGTTTTGAACAATCAATTATAAGAGTTGCTTCATCAAAGGCGCTCTGCGCAGATATGTGCGACCGAAAAAGTAGCCGATAGTATCATATGGAAATTTAAAGGGACTCGCTCATGTTTTTGAAAAAATGCATGTTTTTGTAAAATGGACTTTTTTGTATGACGAAATAAAGTGTGGCAAATCATAAGGAGCATGAAAACTAAGATACCAAAAGCTGGAACTCTCAGCAAATGTTGATATTTGCTCAAATATCGTCTGTGAAGACCTCAATTTTCATTAGCGTTAATAACGGCTTTGAACGATTCGTTTTTGCGTGATTGGTTGATTGACATTATCACGTGTTATTATCAATGTATTGTTAAAAGGTCAAAATATATATTCTTTTGTAAAAGTTCTTGTGGCCTAGTGGTTAAGTCGTCTGTTATGTTTGTTTTTTCTTGACTCGCATCCCACTTAAACCAAAATACTTTTTTATACTATAATTGTATTGTTTTTTTGGTCCAAAACCATGAGCAAGTCAAAAGACTTTTATGACAATGAACAATTCATGGAAATGGACAACAATTCATGGAAAATGACATGGACGACAATTTATGGAAACTGACATGGATGATATTTCATGGTAATGGACGACAATTCATGGAAATGGATATCAAACAAAGTCCGTGCACGATTTAATCAATTTCTAAAAAAAACTAAAAAAGGAAAGTTATTAGTTAGTTAATAAATTAATTCTGTACCCATAAAGATAGTACTGAAATCAGGGTAGGGGGATGTATACCTGTAGTATGATGTTAATCTGAGTGTACTTTTAAACATTTACGTTTTAAAAGTTAAAATAGTATAAGGAACATATAAATGATGGATTGAAAACTACCTTCTGGATGGATTATTTTGAATGTTCGATCAGCGAGATTTCATCCTAGATTGGTTCCGTGTATATAATTATGTCCGTGGCAATACCAGCGTCCTTGAGAACGTGAAAAGAAAACTAAAACATTTTCTTTCACATTACTTTTTAAAATATGTTTTGTCTGATCACATTCAACAAAGATTTCCATATAGTAAGCGCAGTGGTCAACGCACTCACTTCTCACATAGGCGACCCGGGTTCGATTTCCAGCCAGGGTGCAAGTGAGTTTGGATATATCATGTATATTGTATCTTGATTTGAGTCTCGTCCATATACATACTTAAAATTACATGCGACATATAAAACAAGTATATGGTCATTCTATACAGAATTACAAGTGACTATTTGACAAATACACAGAACATTTTATCTCCCACCTCAGATTAGTAGATCCAATAATTTAACCATGCTAGAAATTCTTATCTTGCCCACGGGCAAAGATAAAATGCCCGTATTCGGAACTCCTTTTTAATGGTCGTCACATTGTAATTACCTCCCTTGTTAAAGACTGTCGTCAGTAGCATCATGGAAACCTTGTTTTGTGGCAATATTTAGAACGCTAATTAATTATTTCTCGCTTCAAATGTCACCATAAAATAGTTTTCACGCACCTTTCAAAATATGATGTTTTACTTTCCTAAGAACTATTTAAATACCGATTTGACTATTAACATAATCGGAATCACTGCGCGCATATCCATGACAACCACGATTACCACAAATATCAAGGTAGTGGGCCTTGCGTTTTCAGAGAAGAATATTTTCAAAGCGGTCAGTATATATGTATATATAAGAACGGCGAACCCTGGAAATGGGGCCAGATCCGACCTGAGGGACATATTTGCAATGTGAACTTTTTTAGTTCGTAAAAGTTTGAATATATCATTAATTAAATGTAGTATTTAAGCTTGCATTTGTTGATCTTAGTAAATTGATTGATTGTAAACATAATTACATTCCCAATAATTAAGTCATGAAGTTTAACTGATGAATTACATTTCTACGCGATTTACTTGCAGCGGACTTAAAAGACCTGATTTCTGACATTGTAAACCGTCCAAATACATCCGAGGCTGTTTTCGATAAAAAAAAAAAATGGCCGAGGAGCTCCGAATGCGGGCAATTCGAGCTCAAATCCCCCCTCGAGTAATTGCATGTCGACTGCGAAATTAAAATTCGCGATAGTGTATAGTTTAATTTAGTTCAAAAAAAAATGTACAATACAGTTCACTAAACGGGACCATGTCATTTGAAGTAGTTTGTAAGTGCTGTAATTAATTAGCAAAACGTAATATTTACAGACAACCAAGCAATGTTCTGAAATTATCCCCCAGGCCTTAAAAACATACATTTGGTTCGGGTTACACGACCCTACCTACGAAAAAGGCGCCGACCCCACAATTTTTACAGTCAGTTGGTAAAAATATGAAAACAAATAAATAAAGTAAAATAAAAAAGTAAGTGCGATCGCATAATTATGTAGTTAAAAAACGAACGCTTTGTACAAAAGATTACCTTAACACCATTCTCCTATGATGAAAATAACACTCTTATATAAAGCCTAATAATAAAAATAAAAATAAAATTAAAAAAAATCTACCTACCCTACTTATTTTCGAAAATATGAAACCCTAACCAAACTATTAGGTTCGATTCCCCGGCCTGGGCGCATCTGAGTTGGGTTAGTGGCTCTCAACTCTCTTTTCCCCTGTAAGCAATCACTGTTTACTCTCCTGTACCTATTATAGCATCCAAAATGTTAATACGGATGTTCGGTAGCAGTCAATGGTTCGGCGATGATTCGATTGTTGATCGTTAGATGCGAATCGGGGATGGCAAATTTCTATCTATAAGGCATTGAATGTAAATTTCGGCAATATCTGTCTCTAAAAAATATAAAGCTATTGTTTTTGTTGAATAGGCCCTATGTTCCGACTGTTTCTTATATAGGGCCAATTTTAATTCGAAACTGTGCTAGAAACACCATACGGTGCTAGCACCGCATCGCCGCGGTGATATGGTGATACGGTGCTACGGTGCTAACTTCACGCACATCAATGTTTATGCACCTGCCAATTGGAACCACGGCCTCCAGGTCCGGGATGTATACCGGGGAGGAATAGCGGAGAAAATGGGTCGTGTTTTTACCTTCCAGGTGGCCACGCAGTGTCGATATAGCCGGGAAAAGGCCTCACTTGGATGTCCCCGGGATGTCAAAAGTCGAAAATCAAAGTCCCCGCTTTTCACCGGACATGTGTGTGTGGGGGGGGGGGGGGGGGAGGAGTGATACAGTGGAATGGTGCTTTAATGTAACGTACCACATACTTTTTAAACGTGTTAGCTCTTTCAATGCCTGATCTCAATCATAAGTCGTGTCCGGGTTTACTATAAACAATTTATTTATTTTTAACTTAAGCCAAATTTCAATTTTCGAATTAACTCATTTTCAGGGATCGACAGAATTCTTGGCGACCGGAAACCATCGTCAAGCTCCACCCCGCCTCCCGCTCATCAGTCTATTTCCGGTACGCAAGATGACGTCACAAATGAAACACGTGACTCGCGCGTCATCGAGGTCAAGGGTCTGGAACTCCCAGAAGGTATTTTCCCATATGTGTTCTTATACGTATTTTGTTACAATCTATTTTGATAATTTAATTTCTCAACGAATATCTTATGTAAACGTCATAAAATAAAATGCATTAACATGTATCTTGATTTATAACTAAAAATCAAATGAAAAAAACAAAAAAAAACAAAACAACATCTCTGTGTATGAACTATGAAATACAGTCGAACCCCGTTTGCTCGAACTCACTGGGGTAGGCGAAAATACATCGAGCCTCAAAATTTTCGAGCTACCTACAGTATATAGAAATAGATCCTTAACATCCAGTTCGAGCCAACGAGGAATTCGAGCCAAGCGATTTCGAGCCAACGGGGTTGGACATTATATTTTGGTGATTTTTATTAGGCCTGGCTATCAAGAAGACAGAGCTAGGGGCCGTCTCTCAATACGGGGTCTTCTGCTCCAAGACTGTCGTCACCAAGGGAACCAGGTTTGGCCCCTTTAACAGCCGCGTGATTAACACCAGTGAGGTCAAGGCCCAGGACGATACTTCACACATGTGGGAGGTTCGTTGATAATATTTTACAAACTTTTATAACTTCTTAATTGAGCCTTAAATAGCATTAGATACCATGACATGACATAGCATAACATAATATGACATAACATGACGTGACATACATGACATAACATAACATAACACGACACGACACGACATGACATGACATGACATGACATGACATAGCATAGCATAACATAGCATAGCATAGCATAGCATAACATAGCATAGCATAGCATAGCATAGCATATCATAACATAACAAAACATAACATAACATAACATAACATAACATAACATAACATAGTGTGTTAACCTTTGTTTCGTTGGTTAATTGCAAACAAAATATTTAAGTTATTCTTTTCTTAAAGATGCACTCTTACTTCCAAATAAGAATTACCACAATTGACAAAAGTGTTTTAATCTACCAAAATGCATGAATGAATGTCGAAAATAATGGTTATTATGAACGATGCCGAGTTTAATTTGGAAGGAGCAGACAACACGGTATTTCTACCTTATGATACGATAGTAGATCACGGTGAACCCTTTTAGCACTCACCAACCATTTAATAATTGTGAGATTTCACATTTTAAATACACGGTTACACTAATGTTATCAGTAATTAATATTTTCCATAAATGCATTATTTAGTTAATAGTTAAAGGTCTTTCACTCATGATTTACAATTTTCATTCATGTGTATGTATTGATTTTAAATAAGCGTGTCACTTTGAATTGTATTATTCATTTTTGGGCAAATCACCCGAAAGTGATATTCGTTGCAAAACGTACAAATTCTATCTTTTCTTGGGATGTTATGATGCAATCCCGTTGGCTCGAACTCACTCGACTCGATTTCCTTGTTGGCTCGAACTGATGTAAATGATCGATTTCATTATACTTGAAGGAAAGCAATACTGCTTGGCTCGAATTTTCCGGGGTCGAGGTATTTTGGCCGGTCCCTGGGAGTTCGAGTCAACGGGGTTCGACTTTATCATTCAACTTCAATCATCAAATAAAACATTGCTATTTTTCTATCTTACTGCTATATTTAATTAACGTAGTATCCGAGACATTGCGGAGGAATATGAAAATGGCAGAAACTTTCAATTTTCACAAAGTACATTAACCAGAAAACTATAAGCACACGTATTATAAAGACTTAACGTTCAAGTCCTATGCATGTTCTATGGGACAAGCCAAGATAAAGTTTCGGTGGTATAGTGGGTAAGATGCCCGCCTCTCACAAGAAAGGTTTAGGGTTCGAGCCAGGTGTGAGTTCTCTTGTGCTCTCACAAATGAAATTATCGAGAACGTTTCAACTCATCTAAAAACTTAGTTCAAAATCAAGCTTAAATAATACAGAAGTATCAGCTTTAAAGCTGCACTCTCACAGATATACCATTTTAAAACTTTTTTTATTTGTTGTCTTGGAAAGAGCAAATTTTCGCGTAAATATCTGCAAACCAATGAAATTAGATTGCTGACAAAAATCAGATCGTAAATTTTCATATTTTAATTCGAAAATTAATGTATTATGGTTAAAGCTGCACTTTCACAGATCGAACGTTTTGACAACTTTTTTATTTTTTGTCTTTGGACGAGCTATTTTTTGCGAAAATCCATGAAACCCTGTAATATAAGACTGCTGACAAAAGATCAGATCGCAGATTTTTATATTTCCAAGACAAAAAATAAAAAAAAAATGTAAAAATGGTAAATCTGTGAGAGTGCAGCTTTAAGAAAAATGCATAAAAACATCAATTTTTAAACTTAAATATACAAACCTGAGATTTAATTATTGTCAGCAGTCTAATATAACTGGTTTCCATAGATTTTCGCAAAAATTGGCTTGTTCCAAGACAAAAAAAAAAAACTTGTCAAAACGTCCAATCTGTGAGAGTGCAGCTTTAAGAAAAATGCATAAAAACATCATTTTTTAAACTTAAATATAAAAACCTGAGATTTAATTATTGTCAGCAGTCTAATATAACTGGTTTCCATAGATTTTCGCAAAAAAATGGCTTGTTCCAAGATAAAAAAAAAAAATAAAAAAAACTTGTCAAAACGTCCAATCTGTGAGAGTGCAGCTTTAAACTAATCCCTTTCTCTAATCATCATACTATTTCTTTAATTGTGATAGAAAAAAGCTACCACAATACCTTTACGACTAAATAGTATCCACTAAGCCCATGTACCGAGTTGTATACTATTCAGTTGCGAGTCCTAATATGACGTGACTGTACTGACGTCAGATATTTCAGGATGGACGTCTGAGCCACTTTATCGACGGGCGACGTAACGCTGGTAACTGGATGGCGTTCGTAAACTGCGCGCGCTACTCGCTGGAACAGAATCTCGTGGCCTTGCAGGTGCGTGTTTAAATAGCGTTTATCATAATATAAACAGTCAGTAAATTTGAGTTGAAGCAGTAAAATAATACAAACAATACACGCACTCACGCACGCACGCACGTACGCACGCATACACACACACACGCGCGCACGCACACACACACTCACCAGTCTGCCGTTCTTGATCAAGTTAATGTATGTGATCATATGTGATACCATGAATTTGGATTTAAAATGGGACATACATAATGTGTCGGTCTGGTCATCGCAATCTTTTGACATCAACACTTGCATATAATCTTTGTTCTCTATTTTGAGCAAAAGCAAAATCCCCTAAATGATTGTTGAATCACGCCCCCCCCCCCCCCCCCCCCGTATATTTAAACTAGCAAAACCTACATCACGAATAAGAAGCATATATCTTTCGGTTCCGGGGTGTGGGAGCATTCCTTCCCCTTACCGTGCGTGCCTCTTAAGTCATGCTCCATCTAATGTCAAATTCTGGATCCACCCCTGATTAATTAGCACGTGCTGTTCTATAAAAACTATATACATGTACAAGTATTGCCGTGCCTGGAGGATTATCGATAAAAGAATGTGAAATTGGACGTGGTACGGGGCAACTATTGAAGCTGTTCATGGATACATTATTCCCGTACTCATGCGTACATGTACAATGCAGGTCGAAGGCGACGTTTACTACGAGGCGTGCAGAGATATTCCCCGGGACAGCGAACATCTGGTGTGGTACGGAGACAGCTATTTGCAGTTCATGGGCGTCCCTGTCGCCCCAAAGGAGGCCACTGGAAGTGAGTCACGGCAGGAGGCAGACGGTACGTGTACAGAATGATACGGGTATTACGATATACGGCTATTATAAAGAAAGGTGTATGCGGTTACCAATCATTCGGAACACCTCGGCCATTTTCAATCGAAAACAACCGCGGATGTATACCGGTACATCAGTAGAAGTAGTTCGTTAAATTTTAAATTATATATTAATTAATTGTACTGTTTTAACGTGTACTTTCTATTATTAAATTTGATTGATTGCCAGTGAAGTGTTTTGTTTAATATACTATCAAAATTAAGAGCTTAACTGCTAAAATGAAATTACTACGCGCTCTACTTGCAGCGTAGTTAAATGTAAAGATTTCTGACATTATTAACCGTACATAACCATCTGAGAATGTTTTCGATGGAAAATGGCCAAGATGAAAATACGCTATTAAAATGTGGTGTTAAAAGGGCACAGTCAAAATATGATATAATTATAAAAACAATCGGAGCACCTCGGCCATTTTCCATCGAAAACAAAGTCGGATGTATATGGACGATTAACAATGTCCAATCTTTACATTTAACTAAGCATCAAATTATATAGTAGTCATTTCAATTTAGCAGTTATAAACTAAATTAATTTAAGTCTTAGGTATCTTAATCAGTTATGCAATAAAACACTTTATTTGCAATCAATTTAAATTCATTAATACAAATTACACGTTAAAACCTGTACAATTAATTAATATTTTATTCAAAATTTAACTAACTACTTCTAATGATGTACCGGCATACAATCGAGGTTGTTTTCGATGAAAAATGGCCGAGGTGTGTCGAACGGTAATTAATTAGGCATGTTTTTAATTAAAGCAAGCTGCAGTTACCTCCCTTCCACGACAGTGTAGGTTGTCACGCAATGAACCAATTGTTATAAAACTATTTCAACAAAACTGTTCAACTGTGTTTCCTTTTGAACGAGATTTTCTGTTCGGAGACAACTTCGTTTGAATGAACTAAAACCATAGCTGTCTCCCTGTCACAGATTCTGAGGGTTACCCGTGTGAGCGGTGCGGGAAGGTGTTCGCCTACTGCTACTACCGTGACAAGCACCTCAAGTACACCCGTTGTGTGGACCAGGGCGACCGGAAGTTCCCCTGCCATCTGTGTACAAGGTTGGTGCTATAATAGCCTCATTTAATCATAATTCTAGACGCACTCCGGAGTTTAAGCGTCCCGATGACCAAGATATCTCCGGTGCCGAGGTGCAAGACATCCCTTGGAAAGTCCCGCTTATTATTCTTAATAACATATACACATATACACACGATAGATTCTTGTATTGGAAAATCATTGCGTAAAACATGACATATATATTATACAGTCGAACCCCGTTGGGTCGAACTCGCTTGGCTCGAATTTTTCGTTGGCTCGAAGTGAATGTATACGACCGATTCCATAAGGCTGAACGTATGTATTCCAGCTTGGCTCGAATCTTCCGAGGTTCGAGGTAAATTCGCTGGTCTTTGGGAGTTCGAGCCAACGGGGTTCGACTGTAATTGTTATGTGAATGGATAAACAATTTTAATCGTTCTACAACACTTGCATTTGCTGGTGAATACCAGTCATAACAGTTATTTTAAATACTATTATATAATATGTTTCTTTATCTTTGTTTTCATTTCAGATCGTTCGAGAAACGAGATCGTCTGCGGATCCACATTCTGCACGTGCACGAAAAGCATCGACCCCACAAATGTGTCGTCTGCAACAAGAGTTTTAGTCAGTCATCAAGTCTTAACAAGCATATGAGGGTAGGTTCCATTTCGGGATGTTAATATATTTGCAATATTTATTGTTATATGAAAACGAATCAAAGATAATGACTGACGATGTATACGACGAAGACTGCTTCGACGCTGCTGATGCTGCTGCTGATGCTGCTGATGATGAGGAGGAGGACGAGGAGGACAAGGAAACTTATGACAATGACGACGACGACAACGTCGACGACGCTGATATGATGGTGGTGGTGGTGGTGGTGGTGGTGGTGGTGGTGGTGGTGGTGGTGGTGATGATGATGATGATGATGATGATGATGATGATGATGATGATGATGATGATGATGATCAAAGTGGCTTACGACGACTGTTGTTGCTGCTTCTGCTAATGAGGATGACGATAAAGGCGACAACGAATATAAAGACGACAATTTAGTTGTTGCTATTACTGCTGCTGTTACTTTTATTGTCGATTTTGTTGTCATTGTCGTTTTTGTTGCTGCTGTTGTTAAAGGTGTTGTATAAAAAGTATTTATGCTGCAGGTACATAGCGGGGAGCGGCCGTACAAGTGCGTGTATTGTAACAAGGCGTTCACAGCCTCCAGCATCCTCAGGACGCACATTCGCCAACACTCGGGGGAGAAACCATTCAAGGTTAGATAATATCTAATTCAGACTGGTTTTGTGCTGTCTTATGTCAGATGAGTTTAGTGTTGTCTTATATCAGATGGGCTAAGTCTTGTCTTATGTCAGATGGGTTGTGTTTTTTCTTATGTCAGATGGCTTAGCGTTGTATTTTGTGTAATGGGTTTAGCGTTGGTGTATGTCAGATGGGTTAAGTGCTGTCTTATATCAGATGGGTTTAGCGTTGGTTTATTTCAGATAGGTTTAGCCTTGGTTTATGTCAGATGGGTTTAGCGTTTGTTTATGTCAGACGGGTTTAGTGCTGTCTTATGTCAGACGAGTTTAGTGCTGTCTTATGTCAGATGGGTTTAGTGCTTTATTATGTCTGATGGATTTAGCCTTGTTTTATGTCAGATGGGTTAAGCTTTGGTTTATGTCAGACGGGTTTAGTGCTGTTTTATGTCAGACGAATTTAGTGTTGTCTTATGTCAGATGGGTTTAGTGCTGTCTTATGTCAGATGGGTTTAGCGTTGGCTTTAATCAGATGGGTTTAGTGTTGTCTTATGTCAGATGGGTTTAGTGCTGTCTTATGTCATATGGGTTTAGTGCTGTCTTATGTAAGATGGTTTAAGTGTTGGCTTAAATCAGATGGGTTTAGTGCTGTCTTATGTCAGATGGGTTTAGCGTTGGCTTTAATCAGATGGGTTTAGTGTTGTCTTATGTCAGATGGGTTTAGTGCTGTCATATGTCAGATGGTTTAAGCGTTGGCTTAAATCAGATGGGTTTAGCGTTGTCTTATGTTAGATGGGTTTAGTGCTGTCTTATGTCAAATGGGTTCAGCGTTGGTTTATGTCAGACGGGTTTAGTATTGTCTCATGTCAGATAGGTTTAGAGTTGCTTTATGTCAGACGGGTTTAGTGTTGTTTCATGTGTGATGGGTTTAGTGTTGTCTTATGTCAGACGGGTTAAGTCTTGTCTTATGTCTGCTTTGTTTAGTGTTGTCTCATGTCAGACTGGTGAAGTGTTGTCTCATGTCAGATGGGTAGAGTGTTGTCTTGTGTCAGACGGGTTAAGAGTTGTCTTATGTCAGACGGGTTTAGTGTTGTCTTATGTCAGACGGGTTACGTGTTGTCTCATGTCAGATGGGTAGAGCGTTTTATTATGTCAGACTGGTAGAGCGTTGTCTTATGTCAGATGGGTTACGTGTTGTCTCATGTCAGATGGGTAGAGCGTTTTATTATGTCAGACTGGTAGAGCGTTGTCTTATGTCAGACGGGTTAAGTGTTGTCTCATGTGAGATCGGTAGAGTGTTGTCTTTTGTGAGACGGGTTAAGAGTTGTCTTATGTCAGACGGGTTTAGTGTTGTCTTATGTCAGACGGGTTACGTGTTGTCTCATGTCAGATGGGTAGAGCGTTGTCTTATGTCAGATGGGTTACGTGTTGTCTCGTGTTAGATTGGTAGAGCGTTGTATTATGTCAGACTGTCAGAGCGTTGTCTTATGTCAGACGGGTTACGTGTTGTCTTATGTCAGATGGGTAGAGCGTTGTCTTATGTCAGACTGTCAGAGCGTTGTCTTATGTCAGACGGGTTACGTGTTGTCTTATGTCAGATGGGTAGAGCGTTGTCTTATGTCAGATGGGTAGAGCGTTGTCTTATGTCAGATCGGTTAAGTGTTGTTTTATGTCAGATGGGTTTTATGTCAGACGGGTTTAGTATTGTCTTATGTTAGCTGTCTTATGTCAGATGGGTTAAGTGTTGTTTTATGTCAGACGGGTTTAGTGTTGTCTTATGTCAGATGGGTTAAGTGTTGTCTTATGTCAAATGGGTTAAGCGTTGTCTTATGGCAGACGGGTTTAGTGTTGTCTTAAGTCAGATGGGTTTAGTATTGTCTTCTGTCAGATGGGTTTAGTGTTGTCTTATGGCAGATAGGTTAATTTAGTGCTGATTTATGTCAGATTGTTTAAGCTTTGTTAAACATGTTAGGTTTCGTCTCATTTCAGACGGATTTAATGTTTCAGGATCTCCGGTAAAACGCGTTCACGTCAATTTACCGATTGTTACTGTTTTTTTTAAGGTGTTGACAAATAGCAGAGTGTTCCTTTAAGAAAAAAAGAAAGAAAATATATTTATCTTACGATGTATTATAATGTTTGATTGATTTTATTTCTCTTTCCAGTGCAAGCATTGTAAGAACGCACGCACGAGACAGAATGTGCACGTGCTCGATTTGTGGCAAATCGTACTCACAACCATTCGAACTCAAATTTCATATGGCAGTTCATTTGAATAAATGAATACTTTCTTCTTGTTAGATAAATAAATACATAAATGTACATAAATGTGATGGTTATTTTGTTTTGTTTTCGTTTTTGTTTTTGAAATTTAAGTTATTTATAAATAATGGGTTTACAGATACATTTTTGTTAATAAATGATTGTATTATCTTGGTTGACAATGTCTATTTATTCAATAAATTTATTGTGAAACTTTTAGGTTGTTTTAATTTGGCTCCTCTTTATATACAAATAAACATTTTGCTGAATACAATAATCACAATATCTGTGTTATTCTTCAAGATAATCCGGCTATGATGTGTATGTGAGGACAATAAACAACAAAATGCTGATTAATGCTTTTGGTGGTGGCGTTGGTCATAGTTATCATTATATGGTGGTGTTGGTCATAGTTATCATTAGATAGTGGTGTTGCTCATAGTTATCAATAGATGGTGTTGTTGCACATAGTCATCATTAGGTGGTGGTGTTGCTGATAGTTATCATTAGGTGGTGGTGTTGCTTATAGTTGTCATTAGGTGATAGTGTTGTTCATAGTAATAATTAGGCGATGGTATTGCTCATAGGTATCATTAGGTGGTGGTGTTGATCATAGTTATCATTAGGTGATGGTGTTGCTCATAGTTATCATTAGGTGGTGGTGTTGCTCATAGTTATCACAAGGTGATGGTGTTGCTCACAGTTATCATTAGGTGGTGGTGTTGTTCATAGTTATCATTAGGTGGTAGTGCTGCTCAAAGTTATAATTAGGTGGTAGTTTTGCTCATAGTTTTCATAAGGTGGTGGTGTTGGTTGCTCACAGTTATCATTAGGTGGTGGTGTTGTTCATAGTTATCATTAGGTGGTGGTGCTGCTCAAAGTTATCATTAGGTGGTGGTGTTGCTCATAGTTATCATTAGGTGATGGTGTTGCTCATCCAGTTTAGGGTTAGTTTTCCATCGGCCATTTATAATTCTGAGCATGCCGGTTGAATAGAGCGATTCATTGTTGACTTTCATTTTTGTCTCAAGTAAATGCTTTCATTTTAAAATAATAGATCCACTTTAAAAGTCATTTAGTTTAAGAGGTAGGTAAATAATAGTTCCTAGTGGAATATCATATTGACCATCCCGTGGAATGAAAGCGTCTACCGCCAGTTCAACAAGCCTTCCCGCTTCCTCGATCTATATTCAAATAATTGTTTCCGGTTCAAACCTTTTCAGAGCAAATATTTAGCAACGTTTAATTATTGAATGAGTTCCGCGAAATACAGCCTGCAGAATGTCGCGTATATATGTGACATTTCTACTTCTACTTATGTGGATGATTTTTTCAGCGTGTTCGAGTACACTGTACAAATCGAGGAAAGTGATTTTGCAAGAACAACCAAACACATTGTTATTTACCCGAAGAGTTTTACTGGATATTTCTAGCAAAGCCTGTACCGATGAATGCGCGTCGTCGCCTGGCTGCAGTTATGTCAACTACCAACGACGATTCCACTTGTGTTCTGTTATTTACTACAGTGTCACAACACCGTCTTTGTCAGTCGCCCGAGAGGCCGGATATATTTACGCCAAGAAAGAAGATCTTCCTCGCGTATGTATACTTTCAATCATAATACTATTTCATTCGGATGTCCTCGGTCAATTTCCATCGAAAACAACCTCGAATGTATATAGACTGTTTACAATGTCAGAAATTTTAACATTTAACTACGCTGCAAGTAGATCGCATGATAATTCAACTAAGCAGTTAAACATAAGGATTTTACTCTTTGGAATCTTATTTATTGATAAAATAACATACTTCACTTTCATCAATTAAAAATAAAAAAAACCCACAAAGTTCACCTTAAAACTTAAAACACTGCAATTGATTTATACTATTATTCATTTTTTTGCGAACTACTTCTACTTATGTACCGGTATACATCCGAGGTTGTTTTCAATGGAAAATGGCCGAGGTGTTCCGAATGAAGGATATTTAGCATTGAGGCTCATATCTCAGACAATGGGATCGCGGGATGAAATCGCATTTAATCATTAAAGTGACACTCGTATTCAAAATAAACACATACTCCATTATAACAAAATTAAATTTTGAGCGATAATCTACTACGAAATAATGCATTTGTGGAAAATATTAATTACTGATAACAAGACTGTAACCGTGTATTTAATAGCTGAACACGCAAAAATATTAAATGATTGGTGAGTGCTAAAAGATTAACTGTGATATACTATCGTCTGAAAGGTAATACCTTGTGTTCTGCGCATTTCTTTCAAATTAAACTCATCCTTGACAAGAACCACTGTTTTCGACATTTATTCATTCTTTTTGGTATATTTAAACAAAATAGTATTAATTGTGTTGAATCTTATTTGGGAGTAGGACTAAAGAGCTTTGGCAACCAAAAACCATTAAGCAAATGTCCACTTAGTTAAAGTATTTCGCACTTAACACTCAGAATTTAGTATCTTTTTTTTGTTCTTTTAAACGATAATTCGGTGCGAACGCATATTTATATGAATCGAAAATATTTTGTTGTGGAAAATTTACTGTCACTTTTGATTTTTGCATCCACAAAATTTCCATGGCAACCTGTATTTAACGTATTTTAGCGGGGAATTGTTCGTAATTTTCAAACCTCTTCAATTCGCATTTTAAGTGTTGTGTTTATATAGTATATAATGATTTTTTTAAGTAAAACTTTCATAAAATTAATTTTGAAATTCCATATTATTACTATGTGACGATCGTCTATGCTCTTAATGCTTATCAAAAGGCACAGAAATGCCAAGACAAAGGCCACACATTTATCATATTGTAAATATACATAACATAACTATATATTTGCAATTTCTCATAATGTTCATATCATAAATGTTCAAATATGTTCTACAAATACTGTCGTTTTTTCAGCCAAACACACCGTGCGACGGATGCTCGGACATAGACCGTTGCGATGAGTCGGTGGCTCCAGTGGATTGCCTGCCATCTGGTAAGTTTGATCCAATGTTAAAAACATCTACACCACAATGGTGATCACATAAAACAAGTAACGCCGAATAAACAGTCACAAAGTAATACTTTATTACGTTTTTTTCAATTTCTTTCGTAGCCGCGCCTGAAAGCCTTTGTCACGGTGTCGTCGTAGTCGTACATGCTATCATTGGTGACGGTGTCGTTGCTATCCTTGGTCACAGTGTCGTCGTAGTCGTACTTGTTATCCTTGGTCACAGTGTCGTCGTAGTCGTACTTGTTATCCTTGGTCACAGTATCGTCGTAGTCGTACTTACTATCCTTGGTCACAGTGTCGTCGTAGTCGTACTTACTATCCTTGGTCTCAGTGTCGTCGTAGTCGTACTTGCTATCGTTGATCACAGTGTCGTCGTAGTCGTACTTGCTATCCTTGGTCACAGTGTCGTCGTAGTCGTACTTGTAATCCTTGGTGACAGTGTCGTCGTAGTCGTACTTACAATCGTTGGTCACAGTGTCGTCGTAGTCGTAGTTGCTATCGTTGGTCACAGTTTCGTCATAGTCGTACTTACTATCCTTGGTCACAGTGTCGTCGCAGTCGTACTTGCTATCGTTGGTCACAGTGTCGTCGTAGTTCTACATGCTATCCTTGGTCAAAGTGTCGTCGTAGTCGTACATGCTATCCTTGGTCACAGTGTCGTCGTAGTCGTACATGCAATCCTTGGTCACAGTGTCGTCGTAGTCGTACTTACTATCCTTGGTCACAGTGTCGTCGAAGTCGTACTTACTATCCTTGGTCACAGTGTCGTCGTAGTCGTACATGCTATCCTTGGTCACAGTGTCGTCGTAGTCGTACATGCTATCATTGGTCACAATGTCGTCGTAGTCGTACATGCTATCCTTGGTCACAGTGTCGTCATAGTCGTACATGCTATCCTTGGTCACAGTGCCGTCATAGTCGTACATGCTATCATTGGTCACAATGCCGTCGTAGTCGTCGTACCTGCTATCATTGATCAAAGTGTCGTTGTATTCGTACATGTTATCATTGGTCACAGTGTCGTCGTAGTCGTACTTGCTATCATTGATCACAGTTTCGTCGTAGTCGTACACGCTTTCATTGATCACAGTGTTGTTTTCGTCGTACTTGCTATCCTTGGTCACAGTGTCGTCGTAGGCGTACTTGCAACCATTGGTCACGTTGTCGTCGTAGTCGTACTTGCTATCATTGGTTGAAGTGTCGTCGAAGTCGTACATGCTATCATTGGTCACAGTGTCGTCGTAGTCGTACTTACAAACATTGGTCACAGTGTCGCCGTAGTCGTACATGCAATCATTGGTTACAGTGTCGTCGTAGTCGTCCATGATATTCTTGGTCACTGTGCCGTCGAAGTCGTCGCTTCGCCTCGGTGTCGTCATTGTCGGTGTCACATTGCTCAGTGGTCATACCCACAGTTACCTGGTATCTGTACGGTATTTTTGGACAGTCGAGCTATCTGATTCGAGCGATTCGGTCCCTTTGGTGATCTCTTGGACTGAGAATTATTAAAAGAATGTGTTCTTGTACTCTATGATACACAATTCATAATAAACAAAAAATATATTAAATATTTTAAAAATTCATACAATCTATTGTTCACAAGTTATCAGACCGACTTTAAGCGTCGTATGTGCCATGAAATGGAACCGGCATAAGATCCTTTTTATGTGAATCTTACACCTTAACGCAACTGTGCATCAGATGATCAATTTGCAAGAAAAAAAAGAAAAATTGTCGAAAACTGTCATAAACTTGGAATTAATGTGTACAATGCATTGAAACCTACTAATTGTACCACATAGTTTACAATTTATTTAAGTTTAGCAGTTATTTCGTATTTTTTCATTAAAAAAGATTACTGGGTATGTCTACCAAGTATAATTCATTCCTTATGCGTGATTGGCTAGTCGGTGTTATCACGTGATATTACCGAGTTAGGTGTATAGCTTAATTATGTCACCCGATTATAGGAAGCCGTCATTGTTCAGTGGATACGACGTTTGAATGCTATTTTGGCGACACGGGTTCGAACCCGGTCTTCAACACAATTTTTCTTTTCATTTTGGTACTTTTTTACAATTATGATATCAAAACGTAGCACATTAAATTAAATAATTGTCCTGAGATTCGTTACAGAAAAAAACAAATTTGGTGCCAATCTGGTGTGCAGTCCCTTTAACCACTAGAGCATGGTCAACCTGGAAATGTATGTTGAGCGTATGAAAATGTTCGAAGTTTGTGGATGAGCGCTTACAAACTGGTTTAACCATCGGTGAGTTCGTCATTAGATTATACTGACAGTGCAAAACGCGGTTACCTTTACAGCTGATGATAGTTTAATAGTAATAAACTGCTGTTAAAGGATCTAGACACCTTGATGATACAAATGCAAGAAAAAAAATGAAAATTGACGAAAACCTGACATCGTTTTGCACAACGCATTAGATATTGCTTACTGATATATAACATCGCATACCACACATCTTACGCAGTTTTTGCGCAGTTTTCCGAATCGAAATGTACTGGGGTTGTCTACCGTGTAAATCCTAGTAAGTTTAAAAATAGCATCAGTATATTAAGCTGTATTCATTAACAGATAGGATTTATCCTGGGAAACCTTTATGCGCTATTTATAAACGGGGAAACGCATATGAGACAGCAACATGATCGTTGCGTCTATTATTTTAACCATGTAAAATGATACATTATCGGCCTCCTACCACAGTGGCTTGATGACAAAGGCAAATAAACAAATAAAAAAATTCAACTAGCCAAAATTATATTTTATACATACTTGAACATGTATATCATGAATATAATACATTGCCATAAACATAAAATGAGATTTGAAAAAAATACCCTATACTGTAATATGAAACAAGTTAGGATGATATACATGTTCAAGTATGTATAAAATATAATTTTGGCTAGTTGAATTTTTTTATTGTGACTTTAATGAGCCTTTGTCATCAAGCCACTGTGCCTCCTACTACCTCTCACTGATAATTTCTGGCTTGTTTTGAGGAAATACTGATATTGCCGAATTTTAGACCATCCGGTGTCTAATCCCTTTAACAGTGTGTAGTCTCGAAGTATTTTCCCTGAGCAGGTATTCTTTTAACAGAATAGTGTGCATTTTCAATAAAGTCAATGAAAATACTTTAATTATCTTAGAAGCTCAAATCATGAAGACGGAACACACAAAAACAAAGAATTATGGGAAAAGCGTGACGTCAGAGAGCGCTTAATAATTGGCGTATTTATGTCTAAATACTTACATTCAGAAAGCAATTAATTATTGTATCATATGATTAAAGAGATATTTAACATAAGAAAATGACTGCAATTAGGAAATGATTTGTTTATGAATACAACCCTATGTGAGCTTTAAACTAGTATCTTTGTTAGATTTAAGGCTACTGAGCTTATCCCTGAAGTTTATATTGTTTTGTTTTAATTATAGACTGTGGGATGCCAACTGTACCAGACAACTCTTCAATATCGGGAAACATGTTCAACATAGGACGGCGTATCAAGTTCACGTGTGCAGAGAATACGATAATGTCCACTGCGACAACGAATACAGCAGTCTGTCAGCAGGATGGACAATGGTCTGAGACTAATTTCGATTGCACTCCTAGTTGGTATAAAAATCAAAGCACTAAAAGTACTGCAGGGGAGGGTTGGCAAGATGGCTTTGTACGACGTCATATTGTCTGGTTGCTTTCACTAAATTAAACATGTTTAGCACTGCAACTTAGGGGGCGTAACCTTTTGACCTGAGCCCAACCCTCAGAACCAAAATGAATTGAATAGTTGCCAAAGGGGTGGGGCTACTCCCTCGAGCAAATATTATACAATTTCTAGTCCGAAATAGTGCATTTTGAGCGTAATTCTTTACTTTTTTCTCCTTCATTGTATTAAAATTTGGGCGATTTTATCCCCCCCCCCCCCTGGATCCGCTAGTGTAATGTTCAAGGTAAATATGACAGTGGCTAGGGACATCGTAATTAAATTTCGTAATGGGTACGTAATGTCTAAAAATCTAGGTATGATTGGTACGAAACGTCCACAAAATAACTGGGTATGACACGTTAAGATACGATACGCCCAAGTTTCGCCTACAAATACATTCTACTTGTAATGTTTTTCAAGCTAATTGTATTGTAATTGTATTATTTATTGCTGCATCACCAAAATGATTTCTTTGGCGAATCAACTCAATCTAAAATGGAAGAAAAGAGGGTTGGTTAGACAACACTATTTGGTTGTACTACTGGGTATTGTTTTTCTTTGTTTTAAAGAACAAATATCTGAATTTATTTTTAAAACAGTCAGCAGAACCGGTTACGTTATAAAACAATAATTTCAAGTAACAAGATAAAACTTTATAACGTTGTGATGAACATGCACGCTACTTATAGCACGGTGAAGCCCCGCCTTCTTGTGACCGTTTCGAATCAGCGGGTCGTGGCTGAAGTAACTGTTATGAACCATGTTGTCAATGGTACAATTTACTAACTAGCGTTAGTTTTCGTGAAAAAAAAACTTTCTATATATCCGCATGAAAGTTATTGCACAGTTAAACCCCCGCCTTCTTGTGACCGTTCCGACTCAGCGGCAGTGGCTGTTAAATAATAACAGTTATGTACCATGTTGTCAGTGGTAATTTACTCACTAGCATAAGTTTACGTGAAGAACGTTTCTATGAATTCGCATAATAGTTATTGCTCGGTTAAGCCCCGCCTTCTTGTGACCGTTCCGGTATGGGAATTCATTTATAGATGAACATAAAAGAAAACACTCCCAAATATAGCACGAGAAAAAAATTCTACGCGAATTACTTGCAGCGTAGTTAAATGAAAATAATTGTAATGTCCATTTACATCCGATGTTGTTTCGGAAGGAACATTGCCGAGGTGCTCAGATTAGAAAAGAGGATGCAATAACAGTTTTTATAAAAATACGTAAGCTGATAGCGTCCGCCATCTTTATAACTAGACGCGACCAGAAGGCCGTGTATAGTATTAACATTGCGCAAATTCTTCGAGGGCGTCGGTGCACTTAATATATATTAGGTGAAATATATTTTGGTCCTTCATTTCTAACTATCGCTGCATTTATCTTACAATAGTCATAATCCAATTTCTTTTCCAGACGGTTCGTTGCATACTATCACAGGGGGTCATCTATTTGGCGGTGTCCCCGGCAACACCAATCTCGTCAAATTCAATGACTCTGTCGCCTGGAATGATGGCCGGATCACCGCAATACAGATGCTCTGCGGCAAGTACCTGCTTGCCTTTAAGATCCAGTATAATGGCGTGTGGTCAGTTCAGAGAGGATTCTGGAACCCTGCCTGTTCGGAAAACCAAACGTGGACGCCAGCGCACGAGTTTGGAGAGGACGAATGGATACAACACGCGGCGTTTACGGGCTCACGCTGGCCTAGCGTCACATTCACAACAAACAAGCGCCAGCTGGAAACATGTGGCGTACCCGTGACGTCACCCAGATACCTGGAGGGTGGAAGGCTGGAGTATGTCAGTGGGATATTTGGTTGCTACTTCGACGAATTGCAGTTTTACTGGTCAAATTACAGAGATTCCAATTAATAAGATATTATATAGAGTGTTATTTGTAAAATATGCCTATTACTCAGTGCATAAAAACCGTAAATACGTCCATTATTAAGAGTTTCGTTTATAATTTAATACTTCCATTTGTTCACGTAGGTCTCGTTTTGAGATTAAATACAAATATTAATTAATGTAATGTATTGCATACTAAATTTATAACTATCTAAATTATCTAAATTAAAATTGACGATACGGAAATGCCTTTGAGAAAAAACCTCGAGGCCGCTGGTGCTTCAAGAGCACACCAGCTACGATGACGTTAAAAAGACAAACATACCTGTGCTAAATTAACCTTTCTTAAAGTAAAAGTAGACATTTTTTATTAAACGTTAAAGATGCACTCTTACCCCCAAATAGGATTTACCACAATTAATAATATTGTTTAAATATTTCAAAAAGAATGAAAAAATGTTGAAAAAAAATGGTTCTTATGAAGGATACCGATATTAATTTTAAAGAAGTGAGCATAAAACTCGGTATTTCTACTTTATGAGACTGTAGTAGATCACAGTAAATCTTTTAGCATTCACCGGTCATTTAATATTTTAGCGCTTTCATCTATTTAATACACGGTTACAATCTTGTCATCAGTAATAGATATTTCCCATAAATGCATTATTTAGTAAAAAGATAAAGGTATATAAGTCAAAATTCATGTTTGTTATTCATTTGATTGTATTGATTTCGAATAAAAGTGTCACTTTAATATTTTTAAAGATAGGAATACTTTTCAACTAAACAAAAGTGATAAGATCTAAAACGACGTGTTACTTTCGAACTCCAAAACCAGCATTCAAAAAAGGATTTTCATTTATTTTTTTATAAAAATTATCAACAATAAAGCCATGTTCAAAAATCTAAAACCCCTTCTACCTAGTTTCTTGCCTCGTTTTAACAAAATCATTGAAGAGTGTCTGGATTTGAGGCAAAACTCTATTCTCTATGCATAACAGTGTTGCAAAACAGGAACAGGAAGATGGCATAATTTTGCCTCAACAATATTTATTTCGATGCTTTAAACAAATGTAGAGAACCTTATACCTCTGTCCTAGGGTCGTCTATACGTTGAAACATTTTAAAGCCTGGTGAAATGAGAATGACTGTTGAGTTTGTGTGTGGGGGGGGAGAGGGGGGTTAAATGTTAAAATTCAGAAATTATTAGAAGTCAACATTGCCCGGGTAGTCCATTCACATGGTTACCAAAATACAGAAAATGCGAAAGGCACCAATTTGGAACACATTATCTTGAGGACTAATGCAATTCCATTCAATCACTAGACCCAGAATAAAAAATCCAAGATGGCCGTGACAAATCTAAAAAGGCCGCCATGCAATTTGTACAATAATAATTTGATAAATCAAATCATTATTTTATACTTTAGTTAACTAAGACCTGATGTAGAACGCACCGTTCGATAAGAAGACAGCGATTAGATAAGTCAATTGCCAGCGATTCGATAAGTAAACTGTCAGGAATTAATGTTCAGTAAAATGTAAGCGATTCCACAAGTAAACTGTCAGGGGTTTGTTCAGTAAAATGACAACGATTGGATCAGTAAACTGTCAGCGATTCGTTCAGTAAAATGACAGCGATTCGAGCAGCATAACAGCACTTCTATTTTTAGAATTCAACATCTATCACTTAAGCATAACAGCACTTCTATATTTAGAATTCAACCTCTATCACTTAAGTTAAGCATAGCAGCACTTCTATATTTAGAATTCAACCTCTATCACTTAAGCATAACAGCAATTCTATTTTTAGAATTCAACATCTATCACTTAAGCATAACAGCACTTCTATATTTAGAATTCAACCTCTATCACTTAAGCATAACAGCACTTCTATATTTAGAATTCAACATGTATCACTTAAGCATAACAGCACTTCTATATTTAAAGGTCAACCCCTATCACATAAGCATAATAACACGTCTATACTTAAAGGTCAACCTCTATCACTTAAGCATAACAGCACTTCTTTTTTTAAAGGTCAACCTCTATCACATAAGCATAACAACACTTCTAAGGTCAACCTCTATCATATTTACATAACAACACTTCTATATTTAGAGGTCAACCTCTATAATATAAGCATAACAACACTCCTATATTTAGAGATCAACCTCTATGATATAAGCATAACAACACTCCTATATTTAGAGGTCAACCTCTCTAATATAAGCATAACAACACTCCTATATTTAGAGGTCAACCTCTATCATATAAGCATAACAACACTCCTATATTTAGAGGTCAACCTCTATCATATAAGCATAACAACACTCCTATATTTAGAGGTCAACCTCTATCATATAAGCATAACAACACTCCTATATTTAGAGGTCAACCTCTATAATATAAGCATAACAACACTCCTATATTTAGAGGTCAACCTCTATCATATAAGCATAACAGCACTCCTATATTTAGAGGTCAACCTCTATGATATAAGCATAACAGCACTCCTATATTTAGAGGTCAACCTCTATCATATAAGCATAACAACACTCCTATATTTAGAGGTCAACCTCTATAATATAAGCATAACAACACTCCTATATTTAGAGGTCAACCTCTATAATATAAGCATAACAACACTCCTATATTTAGAGGTCAACCTCTATCATATAAGCATAACAACACTCCTATATTTAGAGGTCAACCTCTATCATATAAGCATAACAACACTCCTATATTTAGAGGTCAACCTCTATAATATAAGCATAACAACACTCCTATATTTAGAGGTCAACCTCTATAATATAAGCATAACAACACTCCTATATTTAGAGGTCAACCTCTATCATATAAGCATAACAACACTCCTATATTTAGAGGTCAACCCCTATCATATAAGCATTACAACACTCCTATATTTAGAGGTCAACCTCTATCATATAAGCATAACAACACTCCTATATTTAGAGGTCAACCTCTATCATATAAGCATAACAACACTCCTATATTTAGAGGTCAACCTCTATCATATAAGCATAACAACACTCCTATATTTAGAGGTCAACCTCTATCATATAAGCATAACAACACTCCTATATTTAGAGGTCAACCTCTATCATATAAGCATAACAACACTCCTATATTTAGAGGTCAACCTCTATAATATAAGCATAACAACACTCCTATATTTAGAGGTCAACCTCTATAATATAAGCATAACAACACTCCTATATTTAGAGGTCAACCTCTATAATATAAGCATAACAACACTCCTATATTTAGAGGTCAACCTCTATAATATAAGCATAACAACACTCCTATATTTAGAGGTCAACCTCTATAATATAAGCATAACAACACTCCTATATTTAGAGGTCAACCTCTATAATATAAGCATAACAACACTCCTATATTTAGAGGTCAACCTCTATAATATAAGCATAACAACACTCCTATATTTAGAGGTCAACCTCTATCATATAAGCATAACAACACTCCTATATTTAGAGGTCAACCTCTATGATATAAGCATAACAACACTCCTATATTTAGAGGTCAACCTCTATAATATAAGCATAACAACACTCCTATATTTAGAGGTCAACCTCTATAATATAAGCATAACAACACTCCTATATTTAGAGGTCAACCTCTATCATATAAGCATAACAACACTCCTATATTTAGAGGTCAACCTCTATGATATAAGCATAACAGCACTCCTATATTTAGAGGTCAACCTCTATCATATAAGCATAACAACACTCCTATATTTAGAGGTCAACCTCTATCATATAAGCATAACAACACTCCTATATTTAGAGGTCAACCTCTATATATAAGCATAACAACACTCCTATATTTAGAGGTCAACCTCTATCATATAAGCATAACAACACTCCTATATTTAGAGGTCAACCTCTATCATATAAGCATAACAACACTCCTATATTTAGAGGTCAACCTCTATAATATAAGCATAACAACACTCCTATATTTAGAGGTCAACCTCTATAATATAAGCATAACAACACTCCTATATTTAGAGGTCAACCCCTATCATATAAGCATTACAACACTCCTATATTTAGAGGTCAACCTCTATCATATAAGCATAACAACACTCCTATATTTAGAGGTCAACCTCTATCATATAACCATAACAACACTCCTATATTTAGAGGTCAACCTCTATCATATAACCATAACAACACTCCTATATTTAGAGGTCAACCTCTATCATATAAGCATAACAACACTCCTAAATTTAGAGGTCAACCTCTATAATATAAGCATAACAACACTCCTATATTTAGAGGTCAACCTCTATAATATAAGCATAACAACACTCCTATATTTAGAGGTCAACCTCTATAATATAAGCATAACAACACTCCTATATTTAGAGGTCAACCTCTATAATATAAGCATAACAACACTCCTATATTTAGAGGTCAACCTCTATAATATAAGCATAACAACACTCCTATATTTAGAGGTCAACCTCTATAATATAAGCATAACAACACTCCTATATTTAGAGGTCAACCTCTATAATATAAGCATAACAACACTCCTATATTTAGAGGTCAACCTCTATCATATAAGCATAACAACACTCCTATATTTAGAGGTCAACCTCTATGATATAAGCATAACAATACTCCTATATTTAGAGGTCAACCTCTATAATATAAGCATAACAACACTCCTATATTTAGAGGTCAACCTCTATAATATAAGCATAACAACACTCCTATATTTAGAGGTCAACCTCTATAATATCAGCATAACAACACTCCTATATTAGAGGTCAACCTCTATAATATAAGCATAACAACACTCCTATATTTAGAGGTCAACCTC
The DNA here is from genome assembly GCF_026914265.1 of Mya arenaria. Classification (NCBI taxonomy): domain Eukaryota; kingdom Metazoa; phylum Mollusca; class Bivalvia; order Myida; family Myidae; genus Mya; species Mya arenaria. The sequence continues at coordinate 59,012,500 of NC_069135.1, forward strand.
TATCATATATGCATAACAATACTCCTATATTTAGAGGTCAACCTCTATAATATAAGCATAACAACACTCCTATATTTAGAGGTCAACCTCTATAATATAAGCATAACAACACTTCTATATTTAGAATTCAACCTCTATCACTTAAGCATAACAACACTTCTATATTTAGAATTCAAACTCTATCATTTAAGCATAACAGACAGTACTTCTATATTTAAAGATCAACCCCTATCACATAAGCATAATAACACGTCTATACTTAAAGGTCAACCTCTATCACTTAAGCATAACAGCACTTCTTTTTTTAAAGGTCAACCTCTATCACATAAGCATAACAACACTTCTAAGGTCAACCTCTATCATATTTACATAACAACACTTCTATATTTAGAGGTCAACCTCTATAATATAAGCATAACAACACTCCTATATTTAGAGGTCAACCTCTATAATATAAGCATAGCAACACTTCTATATTTAGAGGTCAACCTCTATAATATAAGCATAACAACACTCCTATATTTAGAGGTCAACCTCTATCATATAAGCATAACAACACTCCTATATTTAGAGGTCAACCTCTATAATATAAGCATAACAACACTCCTATATTTAGAGGTCAACCTCTAAAATACAAACATAACAACACTTCTATATTTAGAATTCAACCTCTATCACTTAAGCATAACAACACTTCTATATTTAGAATTCAAACTCTATCATTTAAGCATAACAGACAGTACTTCTATATTTAAAGATCAACCCCTACCACATAAGCATAATAACACGTCTATACTTAAAGGTCAACCTCTATGACTTAAGCATAACAGCACTTCTTTTTTAAAGGTCAACATCTATCACATAAACATAAAAACACTTTTATATTTAAAGGTCAACCTCTATCACATAAGCATAACAACACTTCTAAGGTCAACCTCTATCATATTTACATAACAACACTCCTATATTAAGAGGTCAACCTCTATCATATAAGCATAACAACACTCCTATATTAAGAGGTCAACCTCTATCATATAAGCATAACAATACTTCTATATTTAGAGGTCAACCTCTATCACATAAACATAACAGCACTTCGTTATTTATAATGGTGTTGGTAGTTGTGGTGTTGGTGGTGATGGTGGTGGTGATGATGATATGATGATGATGATGATGATGATGATGATGATGATGATGATGATGATGATGATGATGATGATGATGATGATGATAACGACCATAAATAAGACGAATAATACAAATAAATCAGCCTGTTATTTGTCAGTTTACTTCTTCGACTTTACATATCATTCGGCATGCCGGCACTTTCCTGCTGCATACAGTTCGCGTGATCGCCGCATATAGGTCGCCACGAATAATATGCGTAACAATGCCGCACATTAAGTTCGTCAACCTCCTTCTGGATGTGGTGACAATCTGTATTCGGCACTGCATTGCCTACCGACCTTGGGGACGTAAGTGAAATCGGTTAATCATTTAATATTCTTCGCGTTAACGTTATATATGCAAATAACAAAACATGCGAAAATAAATGCACCGTCGTAAGAATTGATCACCATAAACCACGTACTCTATCAACGTTTCAACGTCTTCACGTAATGAACGGTGCAAGATTTGAATTACTATATAAGTAACTGCAGCCATTAAGTAAACGCATTACTTATAATTAAGTTGCTTCAAATTGTTATCTATTTTGTACATTGTGTTTTTATTCATTTTATATTATACAAAAACTCACCACAATGAACGCCGAACTTTCGATTGCCTTCGCAGTTCTGTGCTTCGTTACGTACGGTAAGTCTTAAACCATTTGTTTCCAAAAATGTAATTTAATTTAGGGTTTACAGATATACTGTAAAAAAATGGGCGTTGCTGTATAAGGGAGGTTGTGAATTTTGGACAAATCAAATGTTGTTAGTTAAAGGCGGTATTTAAATACACGGAATATGAAACCCTTGAATGGCTAAAACTTCAAAGAAGGAGGCACGTAAAATAATGGGTATGTCTTGAATATATAAAATGAAGATTTTACAAAGTCTCGACAACTGATATGCCAATTACTGACTAGGTATGTTGTTTGTTAATTTGTGGACTAAAAAATGAAAAAGTTTTTGTATTAAGACATTTCCGGGAAAACGTTAATGCTTTTTGATTGGAAATCTGATCAAATTAGTTCGTAAAACTGCTCAACCCTTATTTACAGTTTTTTTATGTTGCTCCTGATATATGGGTCATGCTTCTTAAATATTGAACTCCAAATCTAAATAGAAGTTGATTTTTTTTTTTAAATTTAAACAAAGTTGTTGTGCCTCAATCGACTTTTGCATCGCTGCCGACCCTTAACCTTAAACCATTCTGTTTAAGCTAGAGTAACCATTGATTACGATCGAAATCGACTTGCTTGTTGTTGTTTTTAAATGTATTTAGATCTCATCAATTATCTGATTCATGGAATAGAAACACATACCAAGGAAACTCATGTTCATATCACTTCATTTATGCAATAGTACGATGACACGAATTAAATTCTTTATGATTAAGAATGGGCTGAGTGAGAGTAGCGAACGAGCCCTTCTTACTCATTTAGATTCTAATTCAGGCCATCTAACTGGCTAAGAATTGTGTATCGGATGAGTGGCAGTGGGCGGACCTTTAAACACCCGCGAAAGTCGAAATTCTTAATGATTATGTTTAATGATTAATAATTGCCTATCTGCAATTTATTTGGCTGTCAATGTAGGTTGTATTCTAACAAACACTAGAATACCACCTCACTACGCTCACTCCGCCCATTCTTAGTCATTAAGAATGTACTTCATGTCATCACCATTACTTATTTCTTTTCCAGCAAGATCCGCGCACCCTATCATCACTGGGGGTACTACAATCGGCAGCAGCAACACCCACGACTCTCTCGTCCGCTTCAACGACTCGGCTGCCTGGAACCACACAGGAATCACCGCCATACGAATGCTGTGTGGCCAATACCTGCTTGCCCTGGCGATTCAGTATAACGGGCAGTGGGCACCTCAGCACGGATTCTGGAACCCAGAGTGTGCGACAAACCAAACGTGGACGCCTGTATACAGTTTCGGACCAGACGAATGGATTGAGAGAGCGAAGTTGACGGGCGACGTTTACGTATCTAGTGTCACCTTCACCACAAACAATCAGCAATCGCTTGGAACATGTGGGATCCCCACGACGTCCATTTCTGTTCTGGAGGGTGGTAAACTGGAGTATGTCACCGGGATATCCGGCTGTTTCTTCAACCGACTCCAGCTTCACTGGTCCGATTTTGGAAACTTTATTGGATAATATGTTATAATGTTATAAAGAGAAAGTCTTTGTGAACAATACTCCAACACTCGGAGTATAAAAACTGTTAATACTTACATAGTCATTAATTACATAGTAATGATTTATGTTTATAATTGCATTTCTTACCTTTTTTAAACTTCTTCACGTACGACTCATTTATGCAATTTAAATCAACCTAAATGTAACAAGCTGCATATTACAATTATTACTGTCTTTATCAAACTCACTCCGTAAAACCGCTTAATTTGAACTGGAATCTGGAAAACTGAATAAAACGTCCCAATATTACTAGATGTTCGTATGTTTTATTGATATAATATATGGTAATTTCTTATAATAATCAGTAACGACAGATGCGTAGCGAGAAATACAGCAAAACTGCGATCGCTCAAGACATCAACGCCTGAACTAAAACCTCGAGTGATCCGATGTTTCGAACGAAAAAAACAACAATATACATGTACAGCGAATTAATAGAAAAGTTTGTTTGGTTTTAAAAAATAGATATATATCACCTGGCAATTGTTCGTTTATATTGGAACACGCTTATCGGCGTGTAATTATGACCTCGAGGTAATCATAAGGTTTTGCGCATGATTTGTGTATTATGGACCGGCAATGGTGCTTGACTCCTCGACTTATTTCGGTTTGATCCATCGTCAGTATATTATATATGAAAATAGAAGGAATAATGGTCGGGACTAAGTCTCGAATATAAATGTGTAGGGCCGTTATGGTAAGTCTCGAATATAAATGTGTAGGGCCGTTATGGTAGGCCTCGAATATAAATGTGTAGGGCCGTTATGGTAGGTCTCGAATATAACTGTGTAGGGCCAACATGGTAGGTCTCGAATATAAATGTGTAGGGCCGTTATGGTAAGTCTCGAATATAAATGTGTAGGGTCGTTATGGTAAGGGTCTATTTCAACTTAATGACGAGCAAAAATGTTAATATGAATTATCATCGTCGGCAACCACGGTACTTTCTTCCGTTACACTTCATACATAACGTGGGATTGGCAAAATCTCGTCACAAGTTTAATGAATATGCATGAGGCAGGAGAGACAACTCTTCTTCCAATGAATTCGCATGTTACTCTCAAATATTGTTCCATAACCTTCTACCTCTATGATAGCTGTGGTTCCTTTTAACACTCTTTGAAAGTATTGCGTATATTTTAAATAAAACATGGCGTGTTGGAATAAGAACTTACAGATGAATAGGCAATGTTAAATCATTAAAAGTTAAATACAAATTATTGCGCCGAAAGTACACAATGTGCAGGTGAAATTTTGTAAGTAAGATCAGACCCAACAGCAGGTCTTTTCTCTTCACATTATTTTTTTGTCAATCTCAGTGGAGTGTATCAATAAATGGTTACGTTTGTTATCATAGGGTTAAGGGTTGATCAGAACTTTGTTAAATTTAACATCGTTCTAAACCCCATCGTTTTTTATTATTCAGCTCTGGAATAATAATGTCATATAAACTTGTCATTTGGAGGGATTTTTCTAACACGATTGGATATCAGTGTTTGATCTGTACGTGTTTCATTTAAATACAGTATAACCCCGTTAGCTCGAACTCGCATGGCTCGATTTCTCTGTTGGCTCGAACTGGGTATAAAGGACCGATATCTTTAAACTGAATGCAAACATACCCGATTGGCTAGAATTTCCCGAGGCTCGAGGTATTTTCCCCGTTCCCTGGGAGTATGAGCCAATGGAGTTCGACATATGAGTACACCTCAATAAGCTCACCCTTCAAAATTTAACAACGTTGATAACTTTTACAAAATTCCGAACAATCGACCCATTTTGCATTTTGCCTGTATAATTGACCATGTAATAAAATTACCATTCGGCTTTTTTAAATTTTTAAATATATTGTGAATATCTAGTTTTGTGTAGAACTGTTCAGTATAATTTAAACTTGATTCTGGGGAATTTCATATTTTTTTACCACAAAACATGATAATAAAATAAGACAAAACTTTAATAGTGAATTCATATACACTTGTGATATGGCCATGCGCCACCCATTGGCAACTCCATATATTCCATATGGCGTCCAAGATGGCCACTAATAGGGTCATATTTAATATACGCTTACGCCGCCCGACTTACAACGTCATTCACCCGGACGCCGGAGTTACAAGCCGCGCGGCTTATATCGTAATACACCAGGCCGCCAGTTTTTAAGAAAATAATAGCCAAGACTTACAGCGTCAAATACTCCGGCCGCCGGACTTACAACGTCATACACTTACACCGTCATACACGCGGCCGCCAAACTTACTACGTTCTATACATCAGGCCGCCAGACTTACTATGTTCTATACATCCGGCCGCCGGACTTACAACGTCATACATTTACACCGTCATACACGCGGCCGCCGAACTTACTACGTTCTATACATCCGGCCGCCAGACTTACTATGGTTTATACATCCGGCCGCCGGACTTACAACGTTATACACTTACACCGTCATACACGCGGCCGCCGAACTTACTACGTTCTATACATCCGGCCGCCAGACTTACTATGTTCTATACATCCGGCCGCCGGACTTACAACGTCATACACTTACACCGTCATACACGCGGCCGCCGAACTTACTATGTTCTATACATCCAGTCGTCGGACTTGCAACGGCATATATCAACGACGTCAAACACGCGACCGCCTAACATCTTTAATCGGCCCCAAGATGTACAGTGTCCATTTGGAACCTTATTAATGAAACTGCAATCGAAAGACAGAAATCATTAACGGCCACAAACTCACATTCTTCTATGAAATGTTTATTCTTTGACGGTATGCATAAACTTTAATTTAATTCATTATGATTGATGACGGAGAGCTGATATCAGACTCGATCACATCCCCCTGTTAGTCTAAAATAATAGACGTGTTATACGGGATTCTTCCAATCCCTAACGTCTAAACGGGAATGTGCAAAAAACGGGGGTGTTTTAAAAATATTGAAATTGTTTTAAGTGAAGTATTTTATGGTTGAAAATGATCATAAAGAGTTAAATTCATATTTTGCCATGTAAGTGAAATGCTATTTTGCACTAAACAAGCATTTAATGCATTAAAACAAGTTGTTTACCTTTCCAGTAAAACGAAAGTTGACTGACACAGAAAACAATTATGCGAAGGGGAACAACTCGTTACAATCGTAATAACTCGGCCTCCTCCGACAAAGCTTCGAGATAGACCTTGTTATACAATCGTAACAACTCGGCCATGGCCGAAATGTTCCGAGCGATTTAAAACTGTGCCCTGAAGCCTTGCAGGTGCCCTTCATGTATATATCGTTATGTTTTGACAGAATGAAATGAAGAAAAGCCGTCAAACTCATAATTATAAGTTGGATATTTATTTTCTTGTGTACGGAACTAATATAAAATAACATTATCTGGTAGTATTTCTTGTTTTTATGATATTTTATAGACGCTATATGCTTTAACCCGGAATCCTGATCGGAACAACTACCCACTTTTGATACTAAACAATTTGTACGTGAAGGATTTGCCATATCAAAAATCTAAAAAAAATCCGTCAGCGTACAATTATTTGGACTAATCCCCATGTTACTGTTTAATTAGTTTAGATTTTGTCATTGTTTGCGTTTTGATACAATGACAAACCAGATTTCTCGTAACGGATTATAAAATTCCTTAACGGGCATTGTCGCCAATTATAAATATTCCAGAGTACAAACGATACATGTTAATTAGCAACCGGTAATAATGTCATAACTTTATAATATATGTATTCGTTTAAATGATTCGAAATAATTCTTTGCCATTTTCGTAATAACTTTGAAACTAAAACTTATTATTGAGATTGATTGTTATTCTTGATAAATTAAATCAATTAACCAAAATGTGAAGTCTATATACTGCTTGTTACCGTGGTAAGTATTTGATATTTTGAAAAACAACTTATCCCGACTATAAGCATGTCGAATTTTACTAGCTATGTGAGGTGAACTTTATAAATGCACACATTAAACGGAACAGAACAGAACAGAACAGCTCATCATCTAAATACGAATATGTATAAATATATTCTTGTCACGTGCCTTAACATATAATTTAAAGCTGCACTCTCACAGAATGAACGTTTTGACAACTTGTTTAATTTTTGTCTTGGATCGAGCCAATTTACGAAAATACATGGAAACCAGTTATCTTAAACTGCTGACAAAAATTAGATCGCAGATTTGTGTATTTAAGTTCAAAAATTGAAGTATTATACCTTTTTCTTAAACCGTTAGTAACGGTTTAAGCCATTGAACATTTTCGAACGGAAATATGAAAATCTACGATTTGGGATTTTTTTGTCAGCAATCTTATATCATTGTCTTGTGTTGTGGGGGAAACCGGAGTACCTGGAGTAAACAGACTTGGTGGCCACAAACTAGACTCATTTGCGACCAGGCCGGTCATCGAACCGGGCCGTCTAGTTGAGGAGCGAGTGCTCTAACCACTGCGCTTACCGGACAACCTGGGGGGGGGGGGGGGTGTAAAATTTCGAATTGTTTTTAAGAAATACCGTAAGAAGAAGACTATTATAGGATAACGTTTGTTGTTTATATTGTTATTTTTGTTGTTGTGTTTTTTCATATACAAACAAACACATGCAATTAAGGGAAACTTGTAATACGAGTAAAAATAATAGACCTATATTTTTTTTTAATGTTGTTTTTATAAATCGGTGTTTTTTATATGATGGTCGTTATGTTCGCCTAAATTAAAGCTACCATATTAGGCACAATTAAGAAAACATTTCTTTATGGCCGTTTGGTGCCAAAGAGTGATCATATCCCCGTAACGTTATAATGTCCAAAGTACGTGATACTATCCAATATTCGTGACAATATCCTCGGTACGTCATATTATCCCTAGTACGTGATAACATCCCCAGTACGTGACAATATCCCCAGTATGTGAATATATCTCCAATACGTGACATTATCCCAAGTATGTGAATATATCTCCAATACGTGACATTATCCCCAGTATGTGATAGCATCCCCAGTATGTGAATATATCTCCAATATGTGACAATATCCCCAGTATGTGATAACATCCCCAGTATGTGAATATATCTCCAATATGTGACAATATCCCCAGTATGTGATAACATCCCCAGTATGTGAATATATCTCCAATATGTGACAATATCCCCAGTATGTGATAACATCCCCAGTATGTGAATATATCTCCAATACGTGACAATATCCCCAGTATGTGATAACATCCCCAGTATGTGAATATATCTCCAATACGTGACATTATCCCAAGTATGTGAATATATCTCCAATACGTGACATTATCCCCAGTATGTGATAACATCCCCAGTATGTGAATATATCTCCAATATGTGACAATATCCCCAGTATGTGATAACATCCCCAGTATGTGAATATATCTCCAATATGTGACAATATCCCCAGTATGTGATAACATCCCCAGTATGTGAATATATCTCCAATACGTGATAATATCCCCAGTGCGTGAATATATCTCCAATACGTGATAATATCCCCAGTACGTGAATATATCTCCAATACGTGATAATATCCCCAGTACGTGAATATTTCTCCAATACGTGACAATATCCCCAGTACGTGAATATGTCTCCAATACGTGACAATATCCCCAGTACGTGAATATGTCTCCAATACGTGACAATATCCCCAGTACGTGAATATATCTCCAATACGTGACAATATCCCTGTATGTAAATATATCTCAAATACGTGACAATATCCCCAGTACGTGAATATATCTCCAATACGTGATAATATCCCTGTATGTAAATATTTCTCCAATACGTGACAATATCCCCAGTACGTGAATATATCTCCAATACGTGATAATATCCCCAGTACGTGAATATATCTCCAATACGTGATAATATCCCCAGTACGTGAATATGTCTCCAATACGTGATAATATCCCTGTATGTAAATATATCTCAAATACGTGACACTATCCCCAGTATGTGAATATATCTCCAATACGTGATAATATCCCCAGTACGTGAATATATCTCCAATACGTGATAATATCCCCAGTACGTGAATATATCTCAAATACGTGCCACTATCCCCAGTATGTGAATATTTCTCCAATACGTGACACTATCCCCAGTACGTGAATATATCTCCAATACGTGATAATATCCCCAGTACGTGAATATATCTCCAATACGTGATAATATCCCCAGTACGTGAATATGTCTACAATACGTGATAATATCCCCAGTACGTGAATATGTATCTAATACGTGATAATATCCCCTGTACGTGAATATGTCTCCAATACGTGATAATATCCCCAGTACGTGAATATGTCTCCAATACGTGATAATATCCCCAGTACGTGAATATGTCTACAATACGTAATAATATCCCTGTATGTAAATATATCTCCAATACGTGATAATATCCCCAGTACGTGAATATGTCTGCAATACGTGATAATATCCCTGTATGTGAATATATCTCCAATACGTGACATTATCCCCAGTATGTGAATATATCTCCAATACGTGACAATATCCACAGTATGTGATAATATCCCCGATACGTGATACTATCCCCAGTGCGTGATAAGATCCCCTGTACGTGATAATATGCCCAGAACGTGATAATACCCCGATACGTGATAATATTTCCGGTACGTGATTACATCCACTGTTTGTGATAATATCCCTGGTACGTGATAATATCCCCTATACGCGATAATTTCCTTTTTGGTCCAAAAAATGTTATTTTTTTCTCGGGGGAACTACCCCCCCCCCCCCCTGACAACACATAAGTCCAAATAAATGTTCGGTTGAGAGGGAGAGGCGCAAGTCGTGCCCCAAAGTTAAGCCCACTCTAATGTCAAAACCGCCCCTGCTACTCCACCATTGGATAATAACATTGTAGAAAAGTGAATGCTTAAATTTTAGTTTTACATTTATATATATTTGTAGTCAGAAAATATGTAGCTAATAATTCTTGTTATTTATTCCCGATAAAGAGTTGATTACTTGTAGGAATCAAGACTTAAAGACGAAACAAACTAATTATACGAAACATCAGTTAGCAGACTTCAAGAAGGACAACTCTAACAGTTACAAGTACTTAAAAATAACAGAGTTATCTAACAAACATTAACATCTTTAAGCGGTAGCAAATCAAAGCACCGAGAGTGCGGAATGCGGCAATGCCTTGATGCGACGAAAATAATATTGTCTTGAAACTAAAAACCTCAAAACCCTTGGTTCATATGGCAGCATCAGAATGTCTAATTTAAGGTAACATGTAAACACTGACTGAGTTAGACAATGAAACGGGTAAACTAGCCAACCGGGTTGGTATTCATTCTTTTTATAAATGATCCCAGCGGGCACAGCACCGTTGGGTAGCCGTCCTTCAACTTTGATATGTCTGTGAATAATGGTTGGTCTCAAAATGTTTCAGACGTTGAGATTTCAACGTTTAAACAAAACTGTGAATTGTGTAGTTACTAAAACTTTAGTCTTAGGCTAACATTAAATGATGAGTATATAAGATATAAGTATCCTAGTCATTATGGACTAGTAGATATTCTTGCAAATAAGACTTATAATCTCTCACGAATATAATTAAACTGGTTGATTATAAAGATCTCATAATAAACCAATTCCAATCTACAAGTCCCCGTTATGTACAGTGTTATGTAAAGATTTACAGTTGAACCCCGTTGGATCGAACTCGCTTGATTCGAATTTCTCGTTGGCTCGAAGTGATTTTTTAGGAAAGATTTTATTATGCTGAACGTAAGTGTTCCAGCTTGGCTCGAGTTTTCCGAATTCGTTTTGAAACAGGACACTGGGGCCCTGATTACGAACAGTCTTAAGTCTGAGTTCAGACTCAAGTTGCGACACTGCAAATCTTCACTTATTGTAAATAACATTCAGGTTGAAAACTGGTAATGAATTTTGCTGAATTATATCTCTTCTATTTGTATTGTTTATTAATTTACATTTATTTGTTCTAAAACGAAATCAATAAAAAAATGTTCGTATAAATTCAAAAAAGAGTTTATCTGAGTTTGGTCTAGCAAATCAATATTGAAACCGAGTCAATTACTCTTGCTCATTCATTTTATCATTACCATAAGCTAAACTATTTACACTACTGTCGAAACCCGTTGGCTCGATATCCCAGGGACCGGCCAAAATACTTCGAGCGTCGCGAATATCGAGCCATGCGGGAATGGTTATGAAGAGAACAAAAGAATCGGTCCTTGACATCCATATCGAGCCAACGAGGAAATCGAGCAAAGCGATATCGAGCCAACGGGTTTCGACTGTAAAAATGTAATACAACGTAATTTCACAATCT
>NC_069135.1:59029237-59071737 GCF_026914265.1 Mya arenaria
ATTAAAAATATATTATGAATTGTGGTAAACCTTATTTGGGAGTAAGAGTGCATCTTTAAAACAATAGTTGCAATTTACCTGAAAGGATGAATAAATATCGAAACCAATGGTTCTAATGAAGGAAACCGTGTTTAATTTAAAAGAAAGGTGCAGGAAACACGATATTTCTACCTTATGAGACGATAGTTGATCACTGTAAATCATTTAGGACCCACCAGTCATTAAGTATTTGTGCTATTAAATACACGGTTACAATCTTGTTATCATTAATTAATATTCTCCATAAATGCATTATTAAGTTTATCACTCAAATATATATATTTGTTATACATGTGTATGTACTTATTTTATATACGAGTATCACTTTAAAAAGCAAGAGCGCTAACTATTTCACTTACTAGACAACCTTCTATAGTTTGTTTCATAACTTATAGTAAGACCAATGTTATACTGATTGTAGTTTGAATGACCCTCATGTTTTTTTGTGTTTTCAGATGACGTAATGGACTGCCATTTTCTGATCTGTGATTCAATGTTCGTTAAATAAAAAAAACTTAGCCTAAAATAACGTTGTTGTTTGCTAAGGGAGATAACTTCCTACGGGTTTAGACTGTCAATTATAAGAGTTGTTCAACTTGTTTAAATATTAAAGGGGCTACACACCAGTGTCCAAAAGTTGGCAAATACAGTATTTCCTCAAAACAATATAGATTTAAAATGCGAGCTAGTAGGAGGCCGATAATACATCACTTGACATGGTTAAAATAATAAACGCAACAATCATGTTGCTGTCTCATCTCATTCGGAACTCCTCGGCCATGTTATCGAAAACAACCTCGGATGTATGCCGGTACATCAGTTGAAGTAGTTCGTAAATTTTTGAATAATATCATTAATTAAATGTAGTGTTTAAAAGTTGTTCTTATTGATCTCAGTTTAAATTGATTGCAAATGAAGTATTTTATTGCTAACATAATTAAGATTCCCAAGAGTTAAGTCATAAAGTTTAACTGCTGATTAAGATTACTACGCGATCTATTTGCAGCGGACTTAAACGTACCACTTTTTGAGTATGTAAACCGTCCAAATACATCCGAGATTGTTTTTGAAAAAAATGGCCGAGGAGCTCCGAATGGTCTCATCTGTGTTTCCCCGTTTAAAATAGCGCATAATGGTTTCCCAGTTTATATCATATCCGTTTATGAGTACAGATAAACACACCGACGCTATTTTTATTTGACTGGGATTCACGTGGTAGAAAACCCTAGTTAATTTCGAAATGGTAAAATGAGCAAAAACTGCGAAAGAATACATGTGATAATTTCTTGGGTCGATTCCGGGACACCCATCGTAATGTCAACGCACACTAGGGGGGTCCGGGGGGGGGGCATTTTTTTTTAAATGGGGAACGTCTGTGGTGCATTCTATAGCATATCTGGGGCTATTTTAGTCGTTTTTAACGTCGGGAAAATGTACCTATATTGACTGCCAAGACGTATTTTTTACTTGACATGGTTGTTTTTTTTTCTGCATTTTCTTGAAAAAATAAAACCACCAGATATTTTCCCAGGCTTTAAATGAAGTGCTAACCAGGAGGATATGCAGTCTACATTCGGTTTCATCAAAACAGGAAATAAACAACTATACGGGCACCTGTTTTCCCGCGCTTTTGAGAACATGCGTTACAAAATATTTATTTTTTCATCACATTTAAAACGTTTGCAATTTATGACACACAATATCTTCCAGACGATAAAGAAGATTTTCCAGTCGATGAGCTTTTTTCCGTTTGGAGATGCATATAATTTTGATAGAGACGTGTCAACAATCGGCTGTATAAAGCGATCACGTGACTTACCATGGTCACGTGATTAAAGCACTCTATATAACCACCTGTAAACCCCATTTCGTCAGTTTAATTTCGGCGTAAAAATACACACGATAGTTCGGAAAAAAGGTCAAAACACTAAAATTCCTTATGGACGCGTAAGTTGTTAAAAGTATAACGACGTATCGACTTTGAAATTTGAAAGGAATATGGGATGTTTTCCGTGTTTTAATTTTGTTTTTTTTACTCATTTTGTCACTTTCTTTGAACTTACCTTCATGCTCGTTTGTTGGTAAAATGTGTGAAAAATATCAATTCATCAATTAAAAGCTATCATTCATAAGACCAAACAAATCCATATGAAAACAATGAATTTGTATACAAGAACCCTCCCCCACTCGTTAAGCACAACAATAGGCCGATAGATCAATTATCGGGTGATTGACGATGACCTCGACGACACACGTACCAATTAACGGATTAGTGTCAACATGTCCTGTGTTTTACGACCAGTGTCCCGGACAGGCAAAATAGCTGACTTACATTGGTAAAATTAAGATAATCGATTCCGATTCCGAGATTATTTTTTTCGTTTTTTTTTATGACTTTCCGGGACAAACATGCACCCTCCGTGACTCCGTGACAGAGATACGATTTCCGGGACAATCCCGGACGTCCGGGACGTTATCACTAACTGATGTATCATCGCTTACGACACATGTATCTTTCCGACGGAAAGATACATGTGTCGTAAGCGATGATTCATCAGTTAGTAAGATTCAATGCGTTGTACACAACAATGTTTTTGACAATTTTTCTTTTTCATGCAATTGTATCATCTGGTGTCTAGTCCCTTTAAAATGCGCTAGGACCGACAAAGGAGCCGACAGTATTATGTGGGAAGGAATTTATGGATAAACCAATGTAAAACAATGGATGGAAATGGACGACAACATTTTTAAACGTGAACTATTTGATGATGCGGTCAAATATTTAAATATAAACAAGTACAGCTGAAACTGTTGTCCCCAAGCGTGTTAACAATATAGCAGATCACAAGTATATCCATTAAAGCATTATTGTTTTGAAAGTTAACAACGATGACGCTAACAACGTTGTTAACTTAACAAAGTTCTTAACAATCGGCCCAATGTGTACTAGTATGCCCATTCTTCATAGCCAAGTTTGGTCTAAATATTCTGGGAAAACTAGTCAAGTGACACTGAAGTCAGAAGACACTGGACACCGTACGAAACCATGGCGGATGAAATAATGAGTCACTTTTTCAAACGGGCGTGTAAATAAAATAAAGATAAAAAATGTGTAGAAAAGTGCTTACTGAACTACATCTCTTTCAAAAAATGAATAAAAAGTTTTGAAAGCTGCACTCTCACACATTTACCGTTTTGACAACTGTTATATTTTTTTGTCTTAAAATGAGCCAATTTTTGCGTAAATATCTGCAAACCAGTGATAAATGATTGATGACAAAAGATCAGATCGCAAATTTTCATATTTCTGTTCAAAAATAAATGTTTATGGCTAAAAGCGTTAATAATGGTTTAAGAAAAATGAATAAAACATCAGTTTTTGAACTAAAATATGAAAATCTGAGATCTCATTTTTGTCATCAGTCTCATATCACTGGTTTCCATGCATTATCGTATAAATTGACTTGTTCAAATACAAAACAAAAAGTTGTCAAAACGTTCAATCTGTGAGAGTGCAGCTTTAACACAAGAGCATGGGTCCACCTAATGGACAGTGTTACATGTTTCTGTCATGGAAATTTAAGGTAAAGGGATACATATCTGATATAAAAAAATATCTGGGTTGCTCCAAATATCGGGTAATTCCATGCGGAAGTTCTCGGCCATTTTTATCGAAAACAACCTCGGATGTATGCCGGTATATCAGGAAAAGTAGTTCGTAAAAGTTTGAATATATCATTAATTAAATGTAGTATTTAAGCTTGCATTTGTTGATCTTAGTAAATTGATTGATTGTAAACATAATTAGCATTCCCAATAATTAAGTCATTAAGTTTAACTGATGAATTACATTTCTACGCGATTTACTTGCAGCGGACTTAAAAGACCTGATTTCTGACATTGTAAACCGTCCAAATACATCCGAGGCTGTTTTCGATAAAAAAAAAATGGCCGAGGAGCTCCGAATGCGGGCAATTCGAGCTCAAAGCCCCCCTCGAGTAATTGCATGTCTACTGCGAAATTAAAATTCGCGATAGTGTATAGTTTAATTTAGTTAAAAAAAAATTGTACAATACAGTTCAGTAAACGGGACCATGTCATTTGAAGTAGTTTGTAAGTGCTGTAATTAATTAGCAAAACATAATATTTACAGACAACCAAGAAATGTTCTGAAATTATCCCCCAGGCCTTAAAAACATACATTTGGTTCGGGTTACGCGACCCTACCTACGAAAAAGGCGCCGACCCCACAGTTTTTACAGTCAGTTGGTAAAAATATGAAAACAAATAAATAAAGTAAAATAAAAAAGTAAGTGCGATCGCATAATTATGTAGTTAAAAAACGAACGCTTTTTACAAAAGATTACCTTAACACCATTCTCCTATGATGAAAATAACACTCTTATATAAAGCCTAATAATAAAAATAAAAATAAAATAAAAAAAACTACCTACCCTACCTATTTTCGAAAATATGAAACCCTAACCAAAATATTAGGTTCGATTCCCCGGCCTGGGCGCATCTGAGTTGGGTTAGTGGCCACCAAGCCGGACAAGTGGGTTTTCTCCGGGTACTCCGGTTTCCCTCACACCACAAGACCACACTCTCGCGCAACATCGTGCCAACGAGAGTGACTTAGTATAAGCTATCATAGCTTTTTTCACAATCGTTGTAAAATATATAACGCCTAAACTAACCAAAACATCTTTTTGGCCCCATCGGATTGTACTGACTTGCCGATGACGCATACCAGACCCAAAACAACTTTTTACGGTCTGTTTTACGGGCATGTTTACTCTTTCTTTATAAATTGTCAGTGTCACCATTTGTAAATATTGCATTCCAACAGTTAGGCGATCGTTTGGTCGTTCAAATGCTGAATATGGGTCCTTGGATTACTGCGCAACGGCTTTTTGCAATTACCGTCTTTGATACCGGTGAGTGATCATACCGGGGCACTTGAGCGCGACAGAAAATAGTTCCTCCTACCGGCGTTGTCATTAATCTAGTCCGCTTGATTCCTTTGATATTTGTGGCTGTGAAAATGAATTATGGCTTAAAAGATATTCTCAGGCGATGTACGTAAGAATTCTACTTGACGATAGCAGCAGACGAAAAAATTCAAAGAGCGCGTTCCTAGTCAAAATGGCGGTCATCCAGACTGATATCATGTCTCTAAAAGGTTTGTAAATGACTGGTAGGCCTATAGCGTGTGAAAATATGTAGTGGTTTGTTTTACATTTTTAATTTGCGACACTCAAGCCGTTACTTTGATTTCATGACGCAGACGACAGCATGTAAATGCAGACGAGAGCGGAGAAAGACGAAATCTACAAAATTCCCGTTCAAGTGTTTGCTGGACAGTTGGACTCGGTTGAATTCAGGATAGTTTGTGTCAAGTACATGTTGATAGTAAGATTATCAAATGTAGCTGGCGACATAAGTCTTGGCCAACCGATGGAATTCGGAGATTCACTCCACGCTACTGTCCGCCGTGACTTGATAAATTACCGGACCGTGCCTGTATTCGGACACAGAGCGTGTGAACAAGTTTTAACCGCAGTAATTGCGTGGCCACTAACCTCGTATAAAATAAATATCATTCCCCTGTACAGCATCTTTAAGTGACACTCGTATTTAAAATCAATACATACACATGTATAATAAACATAGATTTTGAATGATACAGCTTTAACTACTTACTAAGTAATGCATTTATATGGAATATATCAATTAATGATAACAAGAGTGTAACAGCGTTTATAATACTTCTGAAAACGCTCAAATATAAAATGGCTGGTGAGTGCTAAAATATGAACTGTGTTCAACTATAATCTCAAAAGGTAGAAATAGCGTATTTATTTTCTGCACCTTTCTATCGAATTAAAATGATATCCTGCATAAGAATCATTGTTTTCGATATTTATTCTTATTTTTCGGTAAATAAAAACAATTGTATTAATTGTGGCAAATCTCAATTTGAGGTAAGGCGACTACAAAAATGTCAGATTTTCATCCCCGTCCACTCCCTCTATTTTCCATGGCCCCTTTTATTTTATTGACTCAAACAAAAGTAGTGTTCTGGGCTCTGTATTTGCGTATCGGTCCGGTACTGTCCAGTAACGGTGTTTATGCATACCTACAGATTCGATGTATAACGCTATCATGTAAAAAATGAGATTTGTTACGATCGTGTTGAAACTCATGTTTATGGTCTCGTATGCAGTAAGAAAGAGCTTGAACACATATTCAACGGTAAAACAGTCATCTTAGAAGAATAAGAAATTTAACTAACCCTAACCCTAATAAAACAAGAACTACCTACCAATTTCAGCTCCTATAAGAAATAAAGGAAAAAAATATGCCCAAAATATACACATCGATATGTGTGGCCCGACAGATGGACGGTGCGACTATCATATACCCTAAAAGAGAGGCGTACAAAGTACAAAGAGGTAAATGTTATAATATATTAAAAGTATAGTATTTAAGCAATGTGGGGCTGGCCGAAATATCTTGTCAACGGCTTCAGCGCGTCCCCTCGGGTCGGATATTGCCATCCGCCACGCATAAACGTGAACCTTATTTTTAAAATTTCCGAGTAATGGCCAACAATTATTGTTTTTTACGACGACGACCACGATGGCATTGCCATCGACGACGCCATTTAAAAACTATTTTTCGTCACAATAAACAATAGCAAACAACAGTTCTACTTTTATTTGCAAGTGGAATAGGGGATGTTTGTAGTTGTTGTTTCTTCTTGTTTCCCAAACATATCGTACAGCTAGCCACATGGAACGTCTGTCAGTTCACATGAGTTACAAGGGACCAACTTCCACGCAGCGGTTACTTCCCTTTGCAGTATGCATATCACGTGATGTTTATTAAAATCACGTGACAGCGTTAAAATCTTTTTAAACATACAGTGAGAATTAGATATGAAACCTTCAGTATTTTAAGGATTTTTAAACAAAACAAAACGACTATGAGATTCAAATAAATGAGTTTCTTAAAAGTTAGCTGAAAATTATTCGAGCTATTTTGGCAGATCTACTCTGTTCGTCAAGGGAGATCACTGCGTAAGGGATTGGTAAGCTATTTTAGCCTTCTTAATTATTAATATACAATACTTCGTTTTGTTACTAACCCGACCCACACTTTGAGGGGTGGGTGCGAGGGTAGGTGATTAATATACTTCCTTAACTCTTTATTCCGAAAGGAAAAAAAAAAACGAAAAATATTTAAGATCAATGGTAAGGCTAACCAATACGGGTCTCAGGTGTTTCTGTGAACCGGTCAGACATTCGAACCTACTCGGCCATTTTTATCGAAAACACCCTCGGATGTATGCCGGTACATCTGTAGTTCGTAAATTTTGGAATTATATCATTAATTAAATGTAGTGTTTTAGCTTGTATTTATTGATCTAAATTTAAATTGATTGCCAGTTTAAGTGTATTATTGCAAACATTATTAAGATTTTAAAGAGTAAAGTCTTTAAGTTTAACTGCGAAATTAGATTACTACGCGATCTACTTCCAGCGAATTTAAAAATACCAATTTTTGAGTATGTAAACCGTCCATATTCATCCGAGGTTGTTTTCGAGAAAAATGGCCGAGGAGCTCCGAATCCTGGTCAGATTGAGTTACAAGTTTAGTAGTTCTGTTAGGTCAAACAGTACTAAATTATTTCCTCATATATTCTATACCGTCGAACACCGTTGGCTCCAATTCCCAAAGACCGTCGAAAATACCTCGAGCCTTGAAACAGAAAGGGTGAAGTAATGTTTCCCCTTTTTTGCATTTCGGTTTTATAACTGTCGGTCTTTTTGGAAGGCTAATCCGCACCTAGACATATCCCTCTTGTAAATGCTCAATGTGTAAATATTGTTTTCCAAATAAGTTTTTTAGCAAGCTAAAATAATAAAAAAAATAAACGTTATTTATAACATTATTTTACTAACTACACTTCTATACCATGCTGTAATTTTCATGTACATAATGCTACTTGCAACTTTGCTGTTTAAAATGTGTACTTTTATTAGTATCCTTATTTCATACTCTGAAAAGAACTTACCATTATACAGTGGTATGTCAGCGCGTGTGGACTGCGCGTGTGGACTGGCCGTACAGCCGGGCCCACTGGTTGATGTTATCATTGTATACAATGCTCTACTCCATCTTATTTTTGTTATTGTCTGCATAATTATAATTAGAAAAGGCTTTTGTAAATACTTTTTCCAAAATGTAACCTATTTCAGACAATATGCTTTTATTTTCAGATCACCATTTTTGTTATGTTTTGTTATGTTATGTAACATACAAACATTGTCATTCATGTCGGAAAATAGCTCACTAAGCTTATGTTTCGTGTTAAAATTTACATGTACCCGACTTTACATAAAGATTCGTGAATCATGTACACTGTATCTTGTATGTTGTATCTTTTGTACTTATCTTGTGTACTGTATCTTGTGCACTATATATTGTATACTGAAACTTGTATACTGTATCGTGTATATTGTTATCTTGTATACTGTATCTTGTATACTGCATCTTGTATACTGTATCTTGTATACTATATATTTTATACTCTATCTTGTATACTTATCTTGTATAGTTATCTTATATAGTTATCTTGTATACTGTTTCTTGTATACCGTATCTTGTATATTGTATACTGTATCTTGTATACTGTATCTTGTATAATGTATCTTGTACACACAATATCTTCCAGACGATAAAGAAGATTTTCCAGTCGATGAGCTTTTTTCCGTTTGGAGATGCATATAATTTTGATAGAGACGTGTCAACAATCGGCTGTATAAAGCGATCACGTGACTTACCATGGTCACGTGATTAAAGCACTCTATATAACCACCTGTAAACCCCATTTCGTCAGTTTAATTTCGGCGTAAAAATACACACGATAGTTCGGAAAAAAGGTCAAAACACTAAAATTCCTTATGGACGCGTAAGTTGTTAAAAGTATAACGACGTATCGACTTTGAAATTTGAAAGGAATATGGGATGTTTTCCGTGTTTTAATTTTGTTTTTTTTACTCATTTTGTCACTTTCTTTGAACTTACCTTCATGCTCGTTTGTTGGTAAAATGTGTGAAAAATATCAATTCATCAATTAAAAGCTATCATTCATAAGACCAAACAAATCCATATGAAAACAATGAATTTGTATACAAGAACCCTCCCCCACTCGTTAAGCACAACAATAGGCCGATAGATCAATTATCGGGTGATTGACGATGACCTCGACGACACACGTACCAATTAACGGATTAGTGTCAACATGTCCTGTGTTTTACGACCAGTGTCCCGGACAGGCAAAATAGCTGACTTACATTGGTAAAATTAAGATAATCGATTCCGATTCCGAGATTATTTTTTTCGTTTTTTTTTATGACTTTCCGGGACAAACATGCACCCTCCGTGACTCCGTGACAGAGATACGATTTCCGGGACAATCCCGGACGTCCGGGACGTTATCACTAACTGATGTATCATCGCTTACGACACATGTATCTTTCCGACGGAAAGATACATGTGTCGTAAGCGATGATTCATCAGTTAGTAAGATTCAATGCGTTGTACACAACAATGTTTTTGACAATTTTTCTTTTTCATGCAATTGTATCATCTGGTGTCTAGTCCCTTTAAAATGCGCTAGGACCGACAAAGGAGCCGACAGTATTATGTGGGAAGGAATTTATGGATAAACCAATGTAAAACAATGGATGGAAATGGACGACAACATTTTTAAACGTGAACTATTTGATGATGCGGTCAAATATTTAAATATAAACAAGTACAGCTGAAACTGTTGTCCCCAAGCGTGTTAACAATATAGCAGATCACAAGTATATCCATTAAAGCATTATTGTTTTGAAAGTTAACAACGATGACGCTAACAACGTTGTTAACTTAACAAAGTTCTTAACAATCGGCCCAATGTGTACTAGTATGCCCATTCTTCATAGCCAAGTTTGGTCTAAATATTCTGGGAAAACTAGTCAAGTGACACTGAAGTCAGAAGACACTGGACACCGTACGAAACCATGGCGGATGAAATAATGAGTCACTTTTTCAAACGGGCGTGTAAATAAAATAAAGATAAAAAATGTGTAGAAAAGTGCTTACTGAACTACATCTCTTTCAAAAAATGAATAAAAAGTTTTGAAAGCTGCACTCTCACACATTTACCGTTTTGACAACTGTTATATTTTTTTGTCTTAAAATGAGCCAATTTTTGCGTAAATATCTGCAAACCAGTGATAAATGATTGATGACAAAAGATCAGATCGCAAATTTTCATATTTCTGTTCAAAAATAAATGTTTATGGCTAAAAGCGTTAATAATGGTTTAAGAAAAATGAATAAAACATCAGTTTTTGAACTAAAATATGAAAATCTGAGATCTCATTTTTGTCATCAGTCTCATATCACTGGTTTCCATGCATTATCGTATAAATTGACTTGTTCAAATACAAAACAAAAAGTTGTCAAAACGTTCAATCTGTGAGAGTGCAGCTTTAACACAAGAGCATGGGTCCACCTAATGGACAGTGTTACATGTTTCTGTCATAAAAATTTAAGGTAAAAGGATACATATCTGATATAAAAAAATATCTGGGTTGCTCCAAATATCGGGTAATTCCATGCGGAAGTTCTCGGCCATTTTTATCGAAAACAACCTCGGATGTATGCCGGTATATCAGGAAAAGTAGTTCGTAAAAGTTTGAATATATCATTAATTAAATGTAGTATTTAAGCTTGCATTTGTTGATCTTAGTAAATTGATTGATTGTAAACATAATTAGCATTCCCAATAATTAAGTCATGAAGTTTAACTGATGAATTACATTTCTACGCGATTTACTTGCAGCGGACTTAAAAGACCTGATTTCTGACATTGTAAACCGTCCAAATACATCCGAGGCTGTTTTCGATAAAAAAAAAAAAATGGCCGAGGAGCTCCGAATGCGGGCAATTCGAGCTCAAATCCCCCCTCGAGTAATTGCATGTCGACTGCGAAATTAAAATTCGCGATAGTGTATAGTTTAATTTAGTTCAAAAAAAAATGTACAATACAGTTCACTAAACGGGACCATGTCATTTGAAGTAGTTTGTAAGTGCTGTAATTAATTAGCAAAACGTAATATTTACAGACAACCAAGCAATGTTCTGAAATTATCCCCCAGGCCTTAAAAACATACATTTGGTTCGGGTTACACGACCCTACCTACGAAAAAGGCGCCGACCCCACAATTTTTACAGTCAGTTGGTAAAAATATGAAAACAAATAAATAAAGTAAAATAAAAAAGTAAGTGCGATCGCATAATTATGTAGTTAAAAAACGAACGCTTTGTACAAAAGATTACCTTAACACCATTCTCCTATGATGAAAATAACACTCTTATATAAAGCCTAATAATAAAAATAAAAATAAAATTAAAAAAAATCTACCTACCCTACTTATTTTCGAAAATATGAAACCCTAACCAAACTATTAGGTTCGATTCCCCGGCCTGGGCGCATCTGAGTTGGGTTAGTGGCTCTCAACTCTCTTTTCCCCTGTAAGCAATCACTGTTTACTCTCCTGTACCTATTATAGCATCCAAAATGTTAATACGGATGTTCGGTAGCAGTCAATGGTTCGGCGATGATTCGATTGTTGATCGTTAGATGCGAATCGGGGATGGCAAATTTCTATCTATAAGGCATTGAATGTAAATTTCGGCAATATCTGTCTCTAAAAAATATAAAGCTATTGTTTTTGTTGAATAGGCCCTATGTTCCGACTGTTTCTTATATAGGGCCAATTTTAATTCGAAACTGTGCTAGAAACACCATACGGTGCTAGCACCGCATCGCCGCGGTGATATGGTGATACGGTGCTACGGTGCTAACTTCACGCACATCAATGTTTATGCACCTGCCAATTGGAACCACGGCCTCCAGGTCCGGGATGTATACCGGGGAGGAATAGCGGAGAAAATGGGTCGTGTTTTTACCTTCCAGGTGGCCACGCAGTGTCGATATAGCCGGGAAAAGGCCTCACTTGGATGTCCCCGGGATGTCAAAAGTCGAAAATCAAAGTCCCCGCTTTTCACCGGACATGTGTGTGTGGGGGGGGGGGGGGGGGGGAGGAGTGATACAGTGGAATGGTGCTTTAATGTAACGTACCACATACTTTTTAAACTTGTTAGCTCTTTCAATGCCTGATCTCAATCATAAGTCGTGTCCGGGTTTACTATAAACAATTTATTTATTTTTAACTTAAGCCAAATTTCAATTTTCGAATTAACTCATTTTCAGGGATCGACAGAATTCTTGGCGACCGGAAACCATCGTCAAGCTCCACCCCGCCTCCCGCTCATCAGTCTATTTCCGGTACGCAAGATGACGTCACAAATGAAACACGTGACTCGCGCGTCATCGAGGTCAAGGGTCTGGAACTCCCAGAAGGTATTTTCCCATATGTGTTCTTATACGTATTTTGTTACAATCTATTTTGATAATTTAATTTCTCAACGAATATCTTATGTAAACGTCATAAAATAAAATGCATTAACATGTATCTTGATTTATAACTAAAAATCAAATGAAAAAAACAAAAAAAAACAAAACAACATCTCTGTGTATGAACTATGAAATACAGTCGAACCCCGTTTGCTCGAACTCACTGGGGTAGGCGAAAATACATCGAGCCTCAAAATTTTCGAGCTACCTACAGTATATAGAAATAGATCCTTAACATCCAGTTCGAGCCAACGAGGAATTCGAGCCAAGCGATTTCGAGCCAACGGGGTTGGACATTATATTTTGGTGATTTTTATTAGGCCTGGCTATCAAGAAGACAGAGCTAGGGGCCGTCTCTCAATACGGGGTCTTCTGCTCCAAGACTGTCGTCACCAAGGGAACCAGGTTTGGCCCCTTTAACAGCCGCGTGATTAACACCAGTGAGGTCAAGGCCCAGGACGATACTTCACACATGTGGGAGGTTCGTTGATAATATTTTACAAACTTTTATAACTTCTTAATTGAGCCTTAAATAGCATTAGATACCATGACATGACATAGCATAACATAATATGACATAACATGACGTGACATACATGACATAACATAACATAACACGACACGACACGACATGACATGACATGACATGACATGACATAGCATAGCATAACATAGCATAGCATAGCATAGCATAACATAGCATAGCATAGCATAGCATAGCATATCATAACATAACAAAACATAACATAACATAACATAACATAACATAACATAACATAGTGTGTTAACCTTTGTTTCGTTGGTTAATTGCAAACAAAATATTTAAGTTATTCTTTTCTTAAAGATGCACTCTTACTTCCAAATAAGAATTACCACAATTGACAAAAGTGTTTTAATCTACCAAAATGCATGAATGAATGTCGAAAATAATGGTTATTATGAACGATGCCGAGTTTAATTTGGAAGGAGCAGACAACACGGTATTTCTACCTTATGATACGATAGTAGATCACGGTGAACCCTTTTAGCACTCACCAACCATTTAATAATTGTGAGATTTCACATTTTAAATACACGGTTACACTAATGTTATCAGTAATTAATATTTTCCATAAATGCATTATTTAGTTAATAGTTAAAGGTCTTTCACTCATGATTTACAATTTTCATTCATGTGTATGTATTGATTTTAAATAAGCGTGTCACTTTGAATTGTATTATTCATTTTTGGGCAAATCACCCGAAAGTGATATTCGTTGCAAAACGTACAAATTCTATCTTTTCTTGGGATGTTATGATGCAATCCCGTTGGCTCGAACTCACTCGACTCGATTTCCTTGTTGGCTCGAACTGATGTAAATGATCGATTTCATTATACTTGAAGGAAAGCAATACTGCTTGGCTCGAATTTTCCGGGGTCGAGGTATTTTGGCCGGTCCCTGGGAGTTCGAGTCAACGGGGTTCGACTTTATCATTCAACTTCAATCATCAAATAAAACATTGCTATTTTTCTATCTTACTGCTATATTTAATTAACGTAGTATCCGAGACATTGCGGAGGAATATGAAAATGGCAGAAACTTTCAATTTTCACAAAGTACATTAACCAGAAAACTATAAGCACACGTATTATAAAGACTTAACGTTCAAGTCCTATGCATGTTCTATGGGACAAGCCAAGATAAAGTTTCGGTGGTATAGTGGGTAAGATGCCCGCCTCTCACAAGAAAGGTTTAGGGTTCGAGCCAGGTGTGAGTTCTCTTGTGCTCTCACAAATGAAATTATCGAGAACGTTTCAACTCATCTAAAAACTTAGTTCAAAATCAAGCTTAAATAATACAGAAGTATCAGCTTTAAAGCTGCACTCTCACAGATATACCATTTTAAAACTTTTTTTATTTGTTGTCTTGGAAAGAGCAAATTTTCGCGTAAATATCTGCAAACCAATGAAATTAGATTGCTGACAAAAATCAGATCGTAAATTTTCATATTTTAATTCGAAAATTAATGTATTATGGTTAAAGCTGCACTTTCACAGATCGAACGTTTTGACAACTTTTTTATTTTTTGTCTTTGGACGAGCTATTTTTTGCGAAAATCCATGAAACCCTGTAATATAAGACTGCTGACAAAAGATCAGATCGCAGATTTTTATATTTCCAAGACAAAAAATAAAAAAAAAATGTAAAAATGGTAAATCTGTGAGAGTGCAGCTTTAAGAAAAATGCATAAAAACATCAATTTTTAAACTTAAATATACAAACCTGAGATTTAATTATTGTCAGCAGTCTAATATAACTGGTTTCCATAGATTTTCGCAAAAATTGGCTTGTTCCAAGACAAAAAAAAAAAACTTGTCAAAACGTCCAATCTGTGAGAGTGCAGCTTTAAGAAAAATGCATAAAAACATCATTTTTTAAACTTAAATATAAAAACCTGAGATTTAATTATTGTCAGCAGTCTAATATAACTGGTTTCCATAGATTTTCGCAAAAAAATGGCTTGTTCCAAGATAAAAAAAAAAAATAAAAAAAACTTGTCAAAACGTCCAATCTGTGAGAGTGCAGCTTTAAACTAATCCCTTTCTCTAATCATCATACTATTTCTTTAATTGTGATAGAAAAAAGCTACCACAATACCTTTACGACTAAATAGTATCCACTAAGCCCATGTACCGAGTTGTATACTATTCAGTTGCGAGTCCTAATATGACGTGACTGTACTGACGTCAGATATTTCAGGATGGACGTCTGAGCCACTTTATCGACGGGCGACGTAACGCTGGTAACTGGATGGCGTTCGTAAACTGCGCGCGCTACTCGCTGGAACAGAATCTCGTGGCCTTGCAGGTGCGTGTTTAAATAGCGTTTATCATAATATAAACAGTCAGTAAATTTGAGTTGAAGCAGTAAAATAATACAAACAATACACGCACTCACGCACGCACGCACGTACGCACGCATACACACACACACGCGCGCACGCACACACACACTCACCAGTCTGCCGTTCTTGATCAAGTTAATGTATGTGATCATATGTGATACCATGAATTTGGATTTAAAATGGGACATACATAATGTGTCGGTCTGGTCATCGCAATCTTTTGACATCAACACTTGCATATAATCTTTGTTCTCTATTTTGAGCAAAAGCAAAATCCCCTAAATGATTGTTGAATCACGCCCCCCCCCCCCCCCCCCCCCCGTATATTTAAACTAGCAAAACCTACATCACGAATAAGAAGCATATATCTTTCGGTTCCGGGGTGTGGGAGCATTCCTTCCCCTTACCGTGCGTGCCTCTTAAGTCATGCTCCATCTAATGTCAAATTCTGGATCCACCCCTGATTAATTAGCACGTGCTGTTCTATAAAAACTATATACATGTACAAGTATTGCCGTGCCTGGAGGATTATCGATAAAAGAATGTGAAATTGGACGTGGTACGGGGCAACTATTGAAGCTGTTCATGGATACATTATTCCCGTACTCATGCGTACATGTACAATGCAGGTCGAAGGCGACGTTTACTACGAGGCGTGCAGAGATATTCCCCGGGACAGCGAACATCTGGTGTGGTACGGAGACAGCTATTTGCAGTTCATGGGCGTCCCTGTCGCCCCAAAGGAGGCCACTGGAAGTGAGTCACGGCAGGAGGCAGACGGTACGTGTACAGAATGATACGGGTATTACGATATACGGCTATTATAAAGAAAGGTGTATGCGGTTACCAATCATTCGGAACACCTCGGCCATTTTCAATCGAAAACAACCGCGGATGTATACCGGTACATCAGTAGAAGTAGTTCGTTAAATTTTAAATTATATATTAATTAATTGTACTGTTTTAACGTGTACTTTCTATTATTAAATTTGATTGATTGCCAGTGAAGTGTTTTGTTTAATATACTATCAAAATTAAGAGCTTAACTGCTAAAATGAAATTACTACGCGCTCTACTTGCAGCGTAGTTAAATGTAAAGATTTCTGACATTATTAACCGTACATAACCATCTGAGAATGTTTTCGATGGAAAATGGCCAAGATGAAAATACGCTATTAAAATGTGGTGTTAAAAGGGCACAGTCAAAATATGATATAATTATAAAAACAATCGGAGCACCTCGGCCATTTTCCATCGAAAACAAAGTCGGATGTATATGGACGATTAACAATGTCCAATCTTTACATTTAACTAAGCATCAAATTATATAGTAGTCATTTCAATTTAGCAGTTATAAACTAAATTAATTTAAGTCTTAGGTATCTTAATCAGTTATGCAATAAAACACTTTATTTGCAATCAATTTAAATTCATTAATACAAATTACACGTTAAAACCTGTACAATTAATTAATATTTTATTCAAAATTTAACTAACTACTTCTAATGATGTACCGGCATACAATCGAGGTTGTTTTCGATGAAAAATGGCCGAGGTGTGTCGAACGGTAATTAATTAGGCATGTTTTTAATTAAAGCAAGCTGCAGTTACCTCCCTTCCACGACAGTGTAGGTTGTCACGCAATGAACCAATTGTTATAAAACTATTTCAACAAAACTGTTCAACTGTGTTTCCTTTTGAACGAGATTTTCTGTTCGGAGACAACTTCGTTTGAATGAACTAAAACCATAGCTGTCTCCCTGTCACAGATTCTGAGGGTTACCCGTGTGAGCGGTGCGGGAAGGTGTTCGCCTACTGCTACTACCGTGACAAGCACCTCAAGTACACCCGTTGTGTGGACCAGGGCGACCGGAAGTTCCCCTGCCATCTGTGTACAAGGTTGGTGCTATAATAGCCTCATTTAATCATAATTCTAGACGCACTCCGGAGTTTAAGCGTCCCGATGACCAAGATATCTCCGGTGCCGAGGTGCAAGACATCCCTTGGAAAGTCCCGCTTATTATTCTTAATAACATATACACATATACACACGATAGATTCTTGTATTGGAAAATCATTGCGTAAAACATGACATATATATTATACAGTCGAACCCCGTTGGGTCGAACTCGCTTGGCTCGAATTTTTCGTTGGCTCGAAGTGAATGTATACGACCGATTCCATAAGGCTGAACGTATGTATTCCAGCTTGGCTCGAATCTTCCGAGGTTCGAGGTAAATTCGCTGGTCTTTGGGAGTTCGAGCCAACGGGGTTCGACTGTAATTGTTATGTGAATGGATAAACAATTTTAATCGTTCTACAACACTTGCATTTGCTGGTGAATACCAGTCATAACAGTTATTTTAAATACTATTATATAATATGTTTCTTTATCTTTGTTTTCATTTCAGATCGTTCGAGAAACGAGATCGTCTGCGGATCCACATTCTGCACGTGCACGAAAAGCATCGACCCCACAAATGTGTCGTCTGCAACAAGAGTTTTAGTCAGTCATCAAGTCTTAACAAGCATATGAGGGTAGGTTCCATTTCGGGATGTTAATATATTTGCAATATTTATTGTTATATGAAAACGAATCAAAGATAATGACTGACGATGTATACGACGAAGACTGCTTCGACGCTGCTGATGTTGCTGCTGATGCTGCTGATGATGAGGAGGAGGACGAGGAGGACAAGGAAACTTATGACAATGACGACGACGACAACGTCGACGACGCTGATATGATGGTGGTGGTGGTGGTGGTGGTGGTGGTGGTGGTGGTGGTGGTGGTGGTGGTGGTGGTGATGATGATGATGATGATGATGATGATGATGATGATGATGATGATGATGATCAAAGTGGCTTACGACGACTGTTGTTGCTGCTTCTGCTAATGAGGATGACGATAAAGGCGACAACGAATATAAAGACGACAATTTAGTTGTTGCTATTACTGCTGCTGTTACTTTTATTGTCGATTTTGTTGTCATTGTCGTTTTTGTTGCTGCTGTTGTTAAAGGTGTTGTATAAAAAGTATTTATGCTGCAGGTACATAGCGGGGAGCGGCCGTACAAGTGCGTGTATTGTAACAAGGCGTTCACAGCCTCCAGCATCCTCAGGACGCACATTCGCCAACACTCGGGGGAGAAACCATTCAAGGTTAGATAATATCTAATTCAGACTGGTTTTGTGCTGTCTTATGTCAGATGAGTTTAGTGTTGTCTTATATCAGATGGGCTAAGTCTTGTCTTATGTCAGATGGGTTGTGTTTTTTCTTATGTCAGATGGCTTAGCGTTGTATTTTGTGTAATGGGTTTAGCGTTGGTGTATGTCAGATGGGTTAAGTGCTGTCTTATATCAGATGGGTTTAGCGTTGGTTTATTTCAGATAGGTTTAGCCTTGGTTTATGTCAGATGGGTTTAGCGTTTGTTTATGTCAGACGGGTTTAGTGCTGTCTTATGTCAGACGAGTTTAGTGCTGTCTTATGTCAGATGGGTTTAGTGCTTTATTATGTCTGATGGATTTAGCCTTGTTTTATGTCAGATGGGTTAAGCTTTGGTTTATGTCAGACGGGTTTAGTGCTGTTTTATGTCAGACGAATTTAGTGTTGTCTTATGTCAGATGGGTTTAGTGCTGTCTTATGTCAGATGGGTTTAGCGTTGGCTTTAATCAGATGGGTTTAGTGTTGTCTTATGTCAGATGGGTTTAGTGCTGTCTTATGTCATATGGGTTTAGTGCTGTCTTATGTAAGATGGTTTAAGTGTTGGCTTAAATCAGATGGGTTTAGTGCTGTCTTATGTCAGATGGGTTTAGCGTTGGCTTTAATCAGATGGGTTTAGTGTTGTCTTATGTCAGATGGGTTTAGTGCTGTCATATGTCAGATGGTTTAAGCGTTGGCTTAAATCAGATGGGTTTAGCGTTGTCTTATGTTAGATGGGTTTAGTGCTGTCTTATGTCAAATGGGTTCAGCGTTGGTTTATGTCAGACGGGTTTAGTATTGTCTCATGTCAGATAGGTTTAGAGTTGCTTTATGTCAGACGGGTTTAGTGTTGTTTCATGTGTGATGGGTTTAGTGTTGTCTTATGTCAGACGGGTTAAGTCTTGTCTTATGTCTGCTTTGTTTAGTGTTGTCTCATGTCAGACTGGTGAAGTGTTGTCTCATGTCAGATGGGTAGAGTGTTGTCTTGTGTCAGACGGGTTAAGAGTTGTCTTATGTCAGACGGGTTTAGTGTTGTCTTATGTCAGACGGGTTACGTGTTGTCTCATGTCAGATGGGTAGAGCGTTTTATTATGTCAGACTGGTAGAGCGTTGTCTTATGTCAGATGGGTTACGTGTTGTCTCATGTCAGATGGGTAGAGCGTTTTATTATGTCAGACTGGTAGAGCGTTGTCTTATGTCAGACGGGTTAAGTGTTGTCTCATGTGAGATCGGTAGAGTGTTGTCTTTTGTGAGACGGGTTAAGAGTT
This sequence comes from Mya arenaria, assembly GCF_026914265.1. NCBI lineage: Eukaryota > Metazoa > Mollusca > Bivalvia > Myida > Myidae > Mya > Mya arenaria. The sequence goes on from NC_069135.1 coordinate 59,049,174, forward strand.
GTCTTATGTCAGACGGGTTTAGTGTTGTCTTATGTCAGACGGGTTACGTGTTGTCTCATGTCAGATGGGTAGAGCGTTGTCTTATGTCAGATGGGTTACGTGTTGTCTCGTGTTAGATTGGTAGAGCGTTGTATTATGTCAGACTGTCAGAGCGTTGTCTTATGTCAGACGGGTTACGTGTTGTCTTATGTCAGATGGGTAGAGCGTTGTCTTATGTCAGACTGTCAGAGCGTTGTCTTATGTCAGACGGGTTACGTGTTGTCTTATGTCAGATGGGTAGAGCGTTGTCTTATGTCAGATGGGTAGAGCGTTGTCTTATGTCAGATCGGTTAAGTGTTGTTTTATGTCAGATGGGTTTTATGTCAGACGGGTTTAGTATTGTCTTATGTTAGCTGTCTTATGTCAGATGGGTTAAGTGTTGTTTTATGTCAGACGGGTTTAGTGTTGTCTTATGTCAGATGGGTTAAGTGTTGTCTTATGTCAAATGGGTTAAGCGTTGTCTTATGGCAGACGGGTTTAGTGTTGTCTTAAGTCAGATGGGTTTAGTATTGTCTTCTGTCAGATGGGTTTAGTGTTGTCTTATGGCAGATAGGTTAATTTAGTGCTGATTTATGTCAGATTGTTTAAGCTTTGTTAAACATGTTAGGTTTCGTCTCATTTCAGACGGATTTAATGTTTCAGGATCTCCGGTAAAACGCGTTCACGTCAATTTACCGATTGTTACTGTTTTTTTTAAGGTGTTGACAAATAGCAGAGTGTTCCTTTAAGAAAAAAAGAAAGAAAATATATTTATCTTACGATGTATTATAATGTTTGATTGATTTTATTTCTCTTTCCAGTGCAAGCATTGTAAGAACGCACGCACGAGACAGAATGTGCACGTGCTCGATTTGTGGCAAATCGTACTCACAACCATTCGAACTCAAATTTCATATGGCAGTTCATTTGAATAAATGAATACTTTCTTCTTGTTAGATAAATAAATACATAAATGTACATAAATGTGATGGTTATTTTGTTTTGTTTTCGTTTTTGTTTTTGAAATTTAAGTTATTTATAAATAATGGGTTTACAGATACATTTTTGTTAATAAATGATTGTATTATCTTGGTTGACAATGTCTATTTATTCAATAAATTTATTGTGAAACTTTTAGGTTGTTTTAATTTGGCTCCTCTTTATATACAAATAAACATTTTGCTGAATACAATAATCACAATATCTGTGTTATTCTTCAAGATAATCCGGCTATGATGTGTATGTGAGGACAATAAACAACAAAATGCTGATTAATGCTTTTGGTGGTGGCGTTGGTCATAGTTATCATTATATGGTGGTGTTGGTCATAGTTATCATTAGATAGTGGTGTTGCTCATAGTTATCAATAGATGGTGTTGTTGCACATAGTCATCATTAGGTGGTGGTGTTGCTGATAGTTATCATTAGGTGGTGGTGTTGCTTATAGTTGTCATTAGGTGATAGTGTTGTTCATAGTAATAATTAGGCGATGGTATTGCTCATAGGTATCATTAGGTGGTGGTGTTGATCATAGTTATCATTAGGTGATGGTGTTGCTCATAGTTATCATTAGGTGGTGGTGTTGCTCATAGTTATCACAAGGTGATGGTGTTGCTCACAGTTATCATTAGGTGGTGGTGTTGTTCATAGTTATCATTAGGTGGTAGTGCTGCTCAAAGTTATAATTAGGTGGTAGTTTTGCTCATAGTTTTCATAAGGTGGTGGTGTTGGTTGCTCACAGTTATCATTAGGTGGTGGTGTTGTTCATAGTTATCATTAGGTGGTGGTGCTGCTCAAAGTTATCATTAGGTGGTGGTGTTGCTCATAGTTATCATTAGGTGATGGTGTTGCTCATCCAGTTTAGGGTTAGTTTTCCATCGGCCATTTATAATTCTGAGCATGCCGGTTGAATAGAGCGATTCATTGTTGACTTTCATTTTTGTCTCAAGTAAATGCTTTCATTTTAAAATAATAGATCCACTTTAAAAGTCATTTAGTTTAAGAGGTAGGTAAATAATAGTTCCTAGTGGAATATCATATTGACCATCCCGTGGAATGAAAGCGTCTACCGCCAGTTCAACAAGCCTTCCCGCTTCCTCGATCTATATTCAAATAATTGTTTCCGGTTCAAACCTTTTCAGAGCAAATATTTAGCAACGTTTAATTATTGAATGAGTTCCGCGAAATACAGCCTGCAGAATGTCGCGTATATATGTGACATTTCTACTTCTACTTATGTGGATGATTTTTTCAGCGTGTTCGAGTACACTGTACAAATCGAGGAAAGTGATTTTGCAAGAACAACCAAACACATTGTTATTTACCCGAAGAGTTTTACTGGATATTTCTAGCAAAGCCTGTACCGATGAATGCGCGTCGTCGCCTGGCTGCAGTTATGTCAACTACCAACGACGATTCCACTTGTGTTCTGTTATTTACTACAGTGTCACAACACCGTCTTTGTCAGTCGCCCGAGAGGCCGGATATATTTACGCCAAGAAAGAAGATCTTCCTCGCGTATGTATACTTTCAATCATAATACTATTTCATTCGGATGTCCTCGGTCAATTTCCATCGAAAACAACCTCGAATGTATATAGACTGTTTACAATGTCAGAAATTTTAACATTTAACTACGCTGCAAGTAGATCGCATGATAATTCAACTAAGCAGTTAAACATAAGGATTTTACTCTTTGGAATCTTATTTATTGATAAAATAACATACTTCACTTTCATCAATTAAAAATAAAAAAAACCCACAAAGTTCACCTTAAAACTTAAAACACTGCAATTGATTTATACTATTATTCATTTTTTTGCGAACTACTTCTACTTATGTACCGGTATACATCCGAGGTTGTTTTCAATGGAAAATGGCCGAGGTGTTCCGAATGAAGGATATTTAGCATTGAGGCTCATATCTCAGACAATGGGATCGCGGGATGAAATCGCATTTAATCATTAAAGTGACACTCGTATTCAAAATAAACACATACTCCATTATAACAAAATTAAATTTTGAGCGATAATCTACTACGAAATAATGCATTTGTGGAAAATATTAATTACTGATAACAAGACTGTAACCGTGTATTTAATAGCTGAACACGCAAAAATATTAAATGATTGGTGAGTGCTAAAAGATTAACTGTGATATACTATCGTCTGAAAGGTAATACCTTGTGTTCTGCGCATTTCTTTCAAATTAAACTCATCCTTGACAAGAACCACTGTTTTCGACATTTATTCATTCTTTTTGGTATATTTAAACAAAATAGTATTAATTGTGTTGAATCTTATTTGGGAGTAGGACTAAAGAGCTTTGGCAACCAAAAACCATTAAGCAAATGTCCACTTAGTTAAAGTATTTCGCACTTAACACTCAGAATTTAGTATCTTTTTTTTGTTCTTTTAAACGATAATTCGGTGCGAACGCATATTTATATGAATCGAAAATATTTTGTTGTGGAAAATTTACTGTCACTTTTGATTTTTGCATCCACAAAATTTCCATGGCAACCTGTATTTAACGTATTTTAGCGGGGAATTGTTCGTAATTTTCAAACCTCTTCAATTCGCATTTTAAGTGTTGTGTTTATATAGTATATAATGATTTTTTTAAGTAAAACTTTCATAAAATTAATTTTGAAATTCCATATTATTACTATGTGACGATCGTCTATGCTCTTAATGCTTATCAAAAGGCACAGAAATGCCAAGACAAAGGCCACACATTTATCATATTGTAAATATACATAACATAACTATATATTTGCAATTTCTCATAATGTTCATATCATAAATGTTCAAATATGTTCTACAAATACTGTCGTTTTTTCAGCCAAACACACCGTGCGACGGATGCTCGGACATAGACCGTTGCGATGAGTCGGTGGCTCCAGTGGATTGCCTGCCATCTGGTAAGTTTGATCCAATGTTAAAAACATCTACACCACAATGGTGATCACATAAAACAAGTAACGCCGAATAAACAGTCACAAAGTAATACTTTATTACGTTTTTTTTCAATTTCTTTCGTAGCCGCGCCTGAAAGCCTTTGTCACGGTGTCGTCGTAGTCGTACATGCTATCATTGGTGACGGTGTCGTTGCTATCCTTGGTCACAGTGTCGTCGTAGTCGTACTTGTTATCCTTGGTCACAGTGTCGTCGTAGTCGTACTTGTTATCCTTGGTCACAGTATCGTCGTAGTCGTACTTACTATCCTTGGTCACAGTGTCGTCGTAGTCGTACTTACTATCCTTGGTCTCAGTGTCGTCGTAGTCGTACTTGCTATCGTTGATCACAGTGTCGTCGTAGTCGTACTTGCTATCCTTGGTCACAGTGTCGTCGTAGTCGTACTTGTTATCCTTGGTGACAGTGTCGTCGTAGTCGTACTTACAATCGTTGGTCACAGTGTCGTCGTAGTCGTAGTTGCTATCGTTGGTCACAGTTTCGTCATAGTCGTACTTACTATCCTTGGTCACAGTGTCGTCGCAGTCGTACTTGCTATCGTTGGTCACAGTGTCGTCGTAGTTCTACATGCTATCCTTGGTCAAAGTGTCGTCGTAGTCGTACATGCTATCCTTGGTCACAGTGTCGTCGTAGTCGTACATGCTATCCTTGGTCACAGTGTCGTCGTAGTCGTACTTACTATCCTTGGTCACAGTGTCGTCGAAGTCATACTTACTATCCTTGGTCACAGTGTCGTCGTAGTCGTACATGCTATCCTTGGTCACAGTGTCGTCGTAGTCGTACATGCTATCATTGGTCACAATGTCGTCGTAGTCGTACATGCTATCCTTGGTCACAGTGTCGTCATAGTCGTACATGCTATCCTTGGTCACAGTGCCGTCATAGTCGTACATGCTATCATTGGTCACAATGCCGTCGTAGTCGTCGTACCTGCTATCATTGATCAAAGTGTCGTTGTATTCGTACATGTTATCATTGGTCACAGTGTCGTCGTAGTCGTACTTGCTATCATTGATCACAGTTTCGTCGTAGTCGTACACGCTTTCATTGATCACAGTGTTGTTTTCGTCGTACTTGCTATCCTTGGTCACAGTGTCGTCGTAGGCGTACTTGCAACCATTGGTCACGTTGTCGTCGTAGTCGTACTTGCTATCATTGGTTGAAGTGTCGTCGAAGTCGTACATGCTATCATTGGTCACAGTGTCGTCGTAGTCGTACTTACAAACATTGGTCACAGTGTCGCCGTAGTCGTACATGCAATCATTGGTTACAGTGTCGTCGTAGTCGTCCATGATATTCTTGGTCACTGTGCCGTCGAAGTCGTCGCTTCGCCTCGGTGTCGTCATTGTCGGTGTCACATTGCTCAGTGGTCATACCCACAGTTACCTGGTATCTGTACGGTATTTTTGGACAGTCGAGCTATCTGATTCGAGCGATTCGGTCCCTTTGGTGATCTCTTGGACTGAGAATTATTAAAAGAATGTGTTCTTGTACTCTATGATACACAATTCATAATAAACAAAAAATATATTAAATATTTTAAAAATTCATACAATCTATTGTTCACAAGTTATCAGACCGACTTTAAGCGTCGTATGTGCCATGAAATGGAACCGGCATAAGATCCTTTTTATGTGAATCTTACACCTTAACGCAACTGTGCATCAGATGATCAATTTGCAAGAAAAAAAAGAAAATTGTCGAAAACTGTCATAAACTTGGAATTAATGTGTACAATGCATTGAAACCTACTAATTGTACCACATAGTTTACAATTTATTTAAGTTTAGCAGTTATTTCGTATTTTTTCATTAAAAAAGATTACTGGGTATGTCTACCAAGTATAATTCATTCCTTATGCGTGATTGGCTAGTCGGTGTTATCACGTGATATTACCGAGTTAGGTGTATAGCTTAATTATGTCACCCGATTATAGGAAGCCGTCATTGTTCAGTGGATACGACGTTTGAATGCTATTTTGGCGACACGGGTTCGAACCCGGTCTTCAACACAATTTTTCTTTTCATTTTGGTACTTTTTTACAATTATGATATCAAAACGTAGCACATTAAATTAAATAATTGTCCTGAGATTCGTTACAGAAAAAAACAAATTTGGTGCCAATCTGGTGTACAGTCCCTTTAACCACTAGAGCATGGTCAACCTTGAAATGTATGTTGAGCGTATGAAAATGTTCGAAGTTTGTGGATGAGCGCTTACAAACTGGTTTAACCACCGGTGAGTTCGTCATTAGATTATACTGACAGTGCAAAACGCGGTTACCTTTACAGCTGATGATAGTTTAATAGTAATAAACTGCTGTTAAAGGATCTAGACACCTTGATGATACAAATGCAAGAAAAAAAATGAAAATTGACGAAAACCTGACATCGTTTTGCACAACGCATTAGATATTGCTTACTGATATATAACATCGCATACCACACATCTTACGCAGTTTTTGCGCAGTTTTCCGAATCGAAATGTACTGGGGTTGTCTACCGTGTAAATCCTAGTAAGTTTAAAAATAGCATCAGTATATTAAGCTGTATTCATTAACAGATAGGATTTATCCTGGGAAACCTTTATGCGCTATTTATAAACGGGGAAACGCATATGAGACAGCAACATGATCGTTGCGTCTATTATTTTAACCATGTAAAATGATACATTATCGGCCTCCTACCACAGTGGCTTGATGACAAAGGCAAATAAACAAATAAAAAAATTCAACTAGCCAAAATTATATTTTATACATACTTGAACATGTATATCATGAATATAATACATTGCCATAAACATAAAATGAGATTTGAAAAAAATACCCTATACTGTAATATGAAACAAGTTAGGATGATATACATGTTCAAGTATGTATAAAATATAATTTTGGCTAGTTGAATTTTTTTATTGTGACTTTAATGAGCCTTTGTCATCAAGCCACTGTGCCTCCTACTACCTCTCACTGATAATTTCTGGCTTGTTTTGAGGAAATACTGATATTGCCGAATTTTAGACCATCCGGTGTCTAATCCCTTTAACAGTGTGTAGTCTCGAAGTATTTTCCCTGAGCAGGTATTCTTTTAACAGAATAGTGTGCATTTTCAATAAAGTCAATGAAAATACTTTAATTATCTTAGAAGCTCAAATCATGAAGACGGAACACACAAAAACAAAGAATTATGGGAAAAGCGTGACGTCAGAGAGCGCTTAATAATTAGCGTATTTAAGTCTAAATTTTTACATTCAGAAAGCAATTAATTATTGTATCATATGATTAAAAGGATACTTTACATAAGAAAATGACTTCAGTTAGGAAATGATTTGTTTATGAATACAACCCTATGTGACCTTTAAACTAGTATCTTGGTTAGATTTAAGGCTACTGAGCTTATCCCTGAAGTTTATATTGTTTTGTTTTAATTGTAGACTGTGGGATGCCAACTGTACCAGACAACTCTTCAATATCGGGAAACATGTTCAACATAGGACGGCGTATCAAGTTCACGTGTGCAGAGAACACGATTATGTCCCCTGCGACAACGAATACCGCAGTCTGTCAGCAGGATGGACAATGGTCTGAGACTAACTTCGATTGCACTCCTGGTTGGTATAAAAATCAAAGCACTAAAAGTACTGCAGGGGAGGGTTGGCAAGATGGCATTGTAAGACGTCATATTGTCTAGTTGCTTTCACTAAATTAAACATGTTGAGGACTTAGACTGAGGGGACAAGTCATTTAAGACCAAATAGCATGAAATGCAGGGGCGGATCCAGGATTTTATGTTGGAGGGGTGTAACTTAGGGATCGTAACATTTTGACTTGCGCCCCTCCCTAAGCAACAAAATTAATTTAATTTAAAGTGTTGACAGGGAAGGGGGGGGGGGGCTACGCCCTCAAGAAAATTTTAACCATATCTAGTCCGAAATGGTGCATTTTTGGCGCATTTCTCTACTCTTATTCTCATTTATTGTAATAAAAAGTAAATTTGGGCGATTTTAGCTCCCTCCCTGGATCCGCTAGTGTAAAGTTCAAAGTTAATACGACAGTGGCTAGGGACATCCTAATTAAATTTCTTAATGGGTACGAATATGTCTAAAACTCTAGATATGATTGGTACGAAACGTCCACAAGATAACTGGGTATGAGACGTTCATGGTACGATACGCCCAAGTTTCGCCTACAAATACATTCTACTTGTAATGTTTTTCAAGCTCAAAATAAAAAACTAATTGTATTGTAAATGTATAGTTGTGTCCATTTTCATTAAATTTGTATATTTTTCGCAATGTTATCATTCTAAAAGTGTATTTATTTCGTCCGTTTGAGTAACTCCTTTATCAGCAGCGGTGTCAAGTTCTTACTAAAATGTAAATTACCTTTGACCTTTTAGAATCACTGCGCAAAACTGTTGTAAATACCAACTAACCTGGGATAAGTATCGTACAGTATCACACTGAAATTCTACATGGTTTCCGAAAGCGAAATCGCCTTATGTTTATTTTTCCCATATAAGCATCATTTTTCATCTCTTATTTCTTATCAATGTACTGGGACGTTTTGTTTATTACTGCATCACCAAAATGATTTCTTTGGCGAATCAACTCAATCTAAAATGAAAGAAAAGAGGGTTGGTTAGACAACACTATTTGGTCGTACTACTGGGTATTGTTTTTCTTTGTTTTAAAGAACAAATATCTGAATTTATTTTTAAAACAGTCAGCAGAATCGGTTACGTTATAAAAAATGATTGCAAGTAACAAGATAATACTGTATAACGTTGTGATGAACATGCACGCTACTTATAGCACGGTGAAGCCCGGCCTTCTTGTGACCGTTTCGATTCAGCGGGTCGTGGCTGAAGTAACTGTTATGAACCATGTTGTCAATGGTACAATTTACTAACTAGCGTTAGTTTTCGTGGAAAAAACTTTCTATATATCCGCATGAAAGTTATTGCACAGTTAAACCACCGCCTTCTTGTTACCGTTTCGATTCAGCGGTTAGTGGCTGAAGTAACTGTTATGAACCATGTTGTCAATGGTACAATTTACTAACTAGCGTTAGTTTTCGTGAAAAAACCTTTCTATATATCCGCATGAAAGTTATTGCACAGTTAAACCACCGCCTTCTTGTTACCGTTTCGATTCAGCGGTTAGTGGCTGAAGTAACTGTTATGAACCATGTTGTTAATGGTACAATTTACAAACTTGCGTTAGTTTTCGTGAAAAAAAAAACTTTCTATATATCCGCATGAAAGTTATTGCACAGTTAAACCTCCGCCTTCTTGTGACCGTTTCGATTCAGCGGGTAGTGGCTGAAGTAACTGTTATGAACCATCTTGTCAATGGTACAATTTACTAACTAGCGTTAGTTTTCGTGAAAAAAAAACTTTCTATATATCCGCATGAAAGTTATTGCGCAGTTAAACCCCCGCCTTCTTGTGACCGTTCCGACTCAGCGGCAGTGGCTGTTAAATAATAACAGTTATGTACCATGTTGTCAGTGGTAATTTACTCACTAGCATAAGTTTACGTGAAGAACGTTTCTATGAATTCGCATGATAGTTATTGCTCGGTTAAGCCCCGCCTTCTTGTGACCGTTCCGGTATGGGACTTCATTTACAGATGAACATAAAAGAAAACACTCCCAAATATAGCACGAGAAAAAAATCCTACGCGAATTACTTGCAGCGTAGTTAAATGAAAATAATTGTAATGTCCATTTACATCCGATGTTGTTTCGGAAGGAACATTGCCGAGGTGCTCAGATTAGAAAAGAGGATGCAATAACAGTTTTTATAAAAATACGTAAACTGATAGCGTCCGCCATCTTTATAACTAGACGCGACCAGAAGGCCGTGTATAGTATTAACATTGCGCAAATTCTTCGAGGGCGTCGGTGCACTTAATATATATTCGGTGAAATATATTTTGGTCCTTCATTTCTAACTATCGCTGCATTTATCTTACAATAGTCATAATCCAATTTCTTTTCCAGACGGTTCGTTGCATACTATCACAGGGGGTCATCTATTCGGCGGTGACCCCGGCAACCCCAATCTCGTCAAATTCAATGACTCTGTCGCCTGGAATGATGGCCGGATCACCGCAATACAGATGCTCTGCGGCAAGTACCTGCTTGCCTTTAAGATCCAGTATAATGGCGTGTGGTCAGTTCAGAGAGGATTCTGGAACCCTGCCTGTTCGGAAAACCAAACGTGGACGCCAGCGCACGAGTTTGGAGAGGACGAATGGATACAACACGCGGCGTTTACGGGCTCACGCTGGCCTAGCGTCACATTCACAACAAACAAGCGCCAGCTGGAAACATGTGGCGTACCCGTGACGTCACCCAGATACCTGGAGGGTGGAAGGCTGGAGTATGTCAGTGGGATATTTGGTTGCTACTTCGACGAATTGCAGTTTTACTGGTCAAATTACAGAGATTTCAATTAATAAGATATTATATAGAGTATTATTTGTAAAATATGCCTATTACTCAGGGCATAAAAACCGTAAATACGTCCATTATTAAGAGTTTCGTTTATAATTTAATACTTCCATTTGTTCACGTAGGTCTCGTTTTGAGATTAAATACAAATATTAATTAATGTAATGTATTGCATACTAAATTTATAACTATCTAAATTATCTAAATTAAAATTGACGATACGGAAATGCCTTTGAGAAAAAACCTCGAGGCCGCTGGTGCTTCAAGAGCACACCAGCTACGATGACGTTAAAAAGACAAACATACCTGTGCTAAATTTTCTTAAAGTAAAAGTAGACATTTTTTATTAAACGTTAAATATGCACTCTTACCCCAAAATAGGATTTACCACAATTAATAATATTGTTTAAATATTTCAAAAAGAATGAAAAAATGTTGAAAACAATGGTTCTTATGAAGGATACCGATATTAATTTTAAAGAATTGAGCATAAAACTCGGTATTTCTACTTTATGAGACTGTAGTAGATCACAGTAAATCTTTTAGCATTCACCGGTCATTTAATATTTTAGCGCTTTCATCTATTTAATACACGGTTACAATCTTGTCATCAGTAATAGATATTTCCCATAAATGCATTATTTAGTAAAAAGATAAAGGTATATAAGTCAAAATTCATGTTTGTTATTCATTTGATTGTATTGATTTCGAATAAAAGTGTCACTTTAATATTTTTAAAGATAGGAATACTTTTCAACTAAACAAAAGTGATAAGATCTTAAACGACGTGTTACGTTCGAACTCCAAAACCAGCATTCAAAAAAGGATTTTCATTTATTTTTTTTATAAAAATTATCAACAATAAAGCCATGTTCAAAAATCTAAAACCCCTTCTACCTAGTTTCTTGCCTCGTTTTAACAAAATCATTGAAGAGTGTCTGGATTTGATGCAAAACTCTATTCTCTATGCATAACAGTGTTGCAAAACAGGAACAGGAAGATGGCATAATTTTGCCTCAACAATATTTATTTCGATGCTTTAAACAAATGTAGAGAACCTTATACCTCTGTTCTAGGGTCGTCTATACGTTGAAACATTTTAAAGCCTGGTGAAATGAGAATGACTGTTGAGTTTGTGTGTGGGGGGAGAGGGGGGTTAAATGTTAAAATTCAGAAATTATTAGAAGTCAACATTGCCCGGGTAGTCCATTCACATGGTTACCAAAATACAGAAAATGCGAAAGGCACCAATTTGGAACACATTATCTTGAGGACTAATGCAATTCCATTCAATCACTAGACCCAAAATAAAAAATCCAAGATGGCCGTGACAAATCCAAAAAGGCCGCCATGCAATTTGTACAATAATAATTTGATAAATCAAATCATTATTTTATACTTAAGTTAACTAAGACCTGATGTAGAACGCACCGTTCGATAAGAAGACAGCGATTTGATAAGTCAATTGCCAGCGATTCGATAAGTAAACTGTCAGGAATTAATGTTCAGTAAAATGAAAGCGATTCCACAAGTAAACTGTCAGGGGTTTGTTCAGTAAAATGACAACGATTGGATCAGTAAACTGTCAGCGATTCGTTCAGTAAAATGACAGCGATTCGAGCAGCATAACAGCACTTCTATTTTTAGAATTCAACATCTATCACTTAAGCATAACAGCACTTCTATATTTAGAATTCAACCTCTATCCCTTAAGTTAAGCATAACAGCACTTCTATATTTAGAATTCAACCTCTATCACTTAAGCATAACAGCAATTCTATTTTTAGAATTCAACATCTATCAATTAAGCATAACAGCACTTCTATATTTAGAATTCAACCTCTATCACTAAAGCATAACAGCACTTCTATTTTTAGAATTCAACATCTATCACTTAAGCATAACAGCACTTCTATATTTAGAATTCAACATGTATCACTTAAGCATAACAGCACTTCTATATTTAAAGGTCAACCCCTATCACATAAGCATAATAACACGTCTATACTTAAAGGTCAACCTCTATCACTTAAGCATAACAGCACTTCTTTTTTTAAAGGTCAACCTCTATCACATAAGCATAACAACACTTCTAAGGTCAACCTCTATCATATTTACATAACAACACTTCTATATTTAGAGGTCAACCTCTATAATATAAGCATAACAACACTCCTATATTTAGAGGTCAACCTCTATCATATAAGCATAACAACACTCCTATATTTAGAGGTCAACCTCTATCATATAAGCATAACAACACTCCTATATTTAGAGGTCAACCTCTATCATATAAGCATAACAGCACTCCTATATTTAGAGGTCAACCTCTATAATATAAGCATAACAGCACTCCTATATTTAGAGGTCAACCTCTATAATATAAGCATAACGACACTCCTATATTTAGAGGTCAACCTCTATCATATAAGCATAACGACACTCCTATATTTAGAGGTCAACCTCTATAATATAAGCATAACGACACTCCTATATTTAGAGGTCAACCTCTATCATATAAGCATAACGACACTCCTATATTTAGAGGTCAACCTCTATCATATAAGCATAACGACACTCCTATATTTAGAGGTCAACCTCTATCATATAAGCATAACGACACTCCTATATTTAGAGGTCAACCTCTATCATATAAGCATAACGACACTCCTATATTTAGAGGTCAACCTCTATCATATAAGCATAACGACACTCCTATATTTAGAGGTCAACCTCTATCATATAAGCATAACGACACTCCTATATTTAGAGGTCAACCTCTATCATATAAGCATAACGACACTCCTATATTTAGAGGTCAACCTCTATCATATAAGCATAACGACACTCCTATATTTAGAGGTCAACCTCTATCATATAAGCATAACGACACTCCTATATTTAGAGGTCAACCTCTATCATATAAGCATAACGACACTCCTATATTTAGAGGTCAACCTCTATCATATAAGCATAACGACACTCCTATATTTAGAGGTCAACCTCTATCATATAAGCATAACGACACTCCTATATTTAGAGGTCAACCTCTATCATATAAGCATAACGACACTCCTATATTTAGAGGTCAACCTCTATAATATAAGCATAACGACACTCCTATATTTAGAGGTCAACCTCTATCATATAAGCATAACGACACTCCTATATTTAGAGGTCAACCTCTATAATATAAGCATAACGACACTCCTATATTTAGAGGTCAACCTCTATAATATAAGCATAACGACACTCCTATATTTAGAGGTCAACCTCTATCATATAAGCATAACGACACTCCTATATTTAGAGGTCAACCTCTATAATATAAGCATAACGACACTCCTATATTTAGAGGTCAACCTCTATAATATAAGCATAACGACACTCCTATATTTAGAGGTCAACCTCTATCATATAAGCATAACGACACTCCTATATTTAGAGGTCAACCTCTATAATATAAGCATAACGACACTCCTATATTTAGAGGTCAACCTCTATAATATAAGCATAACGACACTCCTATATTTAGAGGTCAACCTCTATAATATAAGCATAACGACACTCCTATATTTAGAGGTCAACCTCTATCATATAAGCATAACAACACTCCTATATTTAGAGGTCAACCTCTATCATATAAGCATAACGACACTCCTATATTTAGAGGTCAACCTCTATAATATAAGCATAACAACACTCCTATATTTAGAGGTCAACCTCTATAATATAAGCATAACGACACTCCTATATTTAGAGGTCAACCTCTATCATATAAGCATAACAACACTCCTATATTTAGAGGTCAACCTCTATAATATAAGCATAACAACACTCCTATATTTAGAGGTCAACCTCTATAATATAAGCATAACGACACTCCTATATTTAGAGGTCAACCTCTATAATATAAGCATAACGACACTCCTATATTTAGAGGTCAACCTCTATAATATAAGCATAACGACACTCCTATATTTAGAGGTCAACCTCTATCATATAAGCATAACGACACTCCTATATTTAGAGGTCAACCTCTATAATATAAGCATAACGACACTCCTATATTTAGAGGTCAACCTCTATAATATAAGCATAACAACACTCCTATATTTAGAGGTCAACCTCTATCATATAAGCATAACAACACTCCTATATTAAGAGGTCAACCTCTATAATATAAGCATAACAACACTCCTATATTATTTAGAGATCAACCTCTATAATATAAGCATAACAACACTATATTTAGAGGTCAACCTCTATCACATAAACAGAACAGCACCTCGTTATTTATAATGGTGGTGGTAGTTGTGGTGTTGGTGATGATGGTGGTGGTGATTGTGATGATGATGATGATGATGATGATGATGATGATGATGATGATGATGATGATGATGATGATGATGATGATGATGATGATGATGATGATAACGACCATAAATAAGACGAATAATACAAATAAATCAGGCTGTTATTTGCTAGTTTACTTCTTCGACTTTACAAATCATTCTGCATGCCGGCACTTTCCTGCTGCATACAGTTCGCGTGATCGTCGCATATAGGTCGCCACGAATAACATGCTTAACAATGCCCCACATTAAGTTCGTCAACATCCTTTTGGATCTGTTGACAATCTGTATTCGCCCTACAATGCCTACCGACCTTGGGGACGTAAGTGAAATCGGTTAATCATTTAATATTCTTCGCGTTAACCTTATAAATGCAAATAACAAAACATGCGGAATTAAATGTACCGTCGTAAGAATACGTAATGAACGACGCAGGATTTGAATTATTATATAAGTAACTGCAGCCGTTAAGTAAGGCATTACTTATAACTAATTCGCTTCAAATTGATATCTATTTGTACGTTGTGTTTTATTTCATTTGATATTATACAAAAACTCACCACAATGAACGCCGAACTTTCGATTGCCTTCGCAGTTCTGTGCTTCGTTACGCACGGTAAGTCTTAAACCCTTTGTTTCCAAAAATGTGATTCAATTTAGGGTTTACAGATATACTGTAAAAAATGGGCGTTGCTGTATAAGGGATGTTGTGAATTTTGGACATATCAAATGTTGTTAGTTAAAGGCGGTATTTAAATACACGGAATTTGAAACCCTTGAATGGCTAAAACTTCAAAGAAGGAGGCACGTAAAATAATGGGTATGTCTTGAATATATAAAATGAAGATTTTACAAAGTCTCGACAACTGATATGCCAATTACTGACTAGATATGTTGTTTGTTAATTTGTGGACTAAAAAAGGAAAAAGTTTTTGTATTAAGACATTTCCGGGAAAACGTTAATGCTTTTTGATTGGAAATCTGATCAAATTATTTCGTAAAACTGCTCAACTCTTATTTACAGCTTTTTATGTTGCTCCGGATATATGGGTCATGCTTCTTAAATATTGAACTTCAAATCTAAATAGAAGTTGATTTTTTAAAACATTTAAACAAAGTTTTTGTGCCTCAATCGACTTTTCCATTCTGTATCAGTTAGAGTAACCATTGATTACGATCGAAATCGACTTGCTTGTTGTTGTTTTTAAACGTATTTAGATCTCATCAATTATCTGATTCATGGAATAGAAACACATAGCAAGGAAACTCATGTTCATATCACTTCATTTATGCAATAGTAAGATGACACGAATTAAATTCTTTATGATTAAGAATGGGCTGAGTGAGAGTAGCGAAAGAGCCCTTCTTAATCATTTAGATTCTACTTCAGGCTATCTAACTGGCCTAGAATTGTGTATCGGATGAGTGGCAGGGGGCGGACCTTTAAACACCCGCGAAAGTTGGAATTCTTAATGATTATGTTTAATAATTAATAATTGCCTATCTGCAATTTATTTGGCTGTAAATGTAGGTTGTATTCTAACAAACATTAGAATACAACCTCGCTACGCTCACTCCGCCCATTCTTAGTCATTAAGAATTTACTTCACGTCATCACTATTACTTATTTCTTTTCCAGCAAGATCCGCGCACACTATCACTGGGGGTACTACAATCGGCAGCGACAACATCGGCGACACTCTCGTCCGCTTCAACGACAGGGCTCACTGGAGCCACGGAAGAATCACCGCCATACGAATGCTGTGTGGCCAATACCTGCTTGCCCTGTCGATTCAGTATAACGGGCAGTGGGCACCTCAGCACGGATTCTGGAACCCAGAGTGTGCGACAAACCAAACGTGGACGCCTGTATACAGTTTCGGACCAGACGAATGGATAACGAGAGCGAGTTTGACGGGGGAAGCTTACGTATCTAGTGTCACCTTCACCACAAACAAGCAGCAATCGCTTGAAACATGTGGGATCCCCGCGACATCCACGACGTCAATTTCTGTTCTGGAGGGTGGTAAACTGGAGTATGTCACCGGGATGTCCGGCTGTTACTTCGACCGACTCCAGCTTCACTGGTCCGATTTTGGAAACTTTATTGGATAAAATATTATAATGTTATAAAGAGAAAGTCTTTGTAAACAATACTCCAACACTCGGAGTATAAAAACTGTTAATAATTACATAGTCATTAATTACATAGTAATGATTTATGTTTATAATTGCATTTCTTCCCTTTGTTAAACTTCTTCACGTACGACTCATTTATGCAATTTAAATCAACCTAAATGTAACAAGCTGCATATTACAATTATTACTGTCTTTATCAAACTCACTCCGTAAAACTGCTTAATTTTGAACTGGAATCTGGACAACTGAATAAAACGTCCCAATATTACTAGATGTTCGTATGTTTTATTGATGTAATATATGGTAATTTCTTATAATAATCAGTAACGACAGATGCGTAGCGAGAAATACAGTAAAACTGCGATCGCTCAAGACATCAATGTCTGAACTAAAACCTCGAGTGATCCGATGTTCCGAACGAAAAAAAACAACAATATACATGTACAGCGAATTAATAGAAAAGTTTGTTTGGTTTAAAAAAAATATATATATATATATATATATATATATATATATAAATCCGTCAGCGTACAATTATTTGGACTAATCCCCCTGTTACTGTTTAATTAGTTTAGATTTTGTCATTGTTTGCGTTTTGATAAAATGACAAACCAGATTTCTCGTAACGGATTATAAAATTCCTTAACGGGCATTGTCGCCAATTATAAATATTCCAAAGTACAAACGATACATGTTAATTAGCAACCGGTAATAATGTCATAACTTTATAATATATTTATTCGTTTAAATGATTCGAAATAATTCTTTGCCATTTTCGTAATAACTTTGAAACTAAAACTTATTATTGAGATTGATTGTTATTCTTGATAAATTAAATCAATTAACCAAAATGGGAAGTCTATATACTGCTTGTTACCATGGTAAGTATTTGATATTTTGAAAAACAACTTATCCCGACTATAAGCATGCCGAATTTTACTAGCTATGTGAGGTGAACTTTATAAATGCATACATTAAACGGAACAGAACAGAACAGAACAGAACAGAACAGCTCATCATCTAAATACGAAAATGTATAAATATATTCTTGTCACGTGCCTTAACATATAATTTAAAGCTGCACTCTCACAGAATGAACGTTTTGACAACTTGTTTAATTTTTGTCTTGGATCGAGCCAATTTACGAAAATACATGGAAACCAGTTATCTTAAACTGCTGACAAAAATTAGATCGCAGATTTGTGTATTTAAGTTCAAAAATTGAAGTATTATACCTTTTTCTTAAACCGTTAGTAACGGTTTAAGCCATAAAACATTTCCGAACGGAAATATGAAAATCTACGATCTGGGTTTTTTTTTGTCAGCAATCTTATATCATTGTCTTGTGTTGTGGGGGAAACCGGAGTACCTGGAGTAAACAGACTTGGTGGCCACTTGGTGCGACCAGGCCGGTAATCGAACCGGGCCGTCTAGTTGAGGAGCGAGTGCGCTAACCACTGCGCTTACCGGACAACCTGGGGGGGGGGGGGGGTAAAAATTCGAATTGTTTTTATTTTTAAGAAATACCGTAAGGAGAAGACTATTATAGGATAACGTTTGTTGTTTATATTGTTATTTTTGTTGTTGTGTTTTTTCATATACAAACAAACACATGCAATTAAGGGAAACTTGTAATACGAGTAAAAATAATAGACCTATATTTTTTTTAATGTTGTTTTTATAAATCGGTGTTTTTTATATGATGGTCGTTATGTTCACCTAAATTAAAGCTACCATATTAGGCACAATTAAGAACACATTTCTTTATGGCCGTTTGGTGCCAAAGAGTGATCATATCCCCGTAACGTTATAATGTCCCAAGTACGTGATACTATCCA
The DNA here is from genome assembly GCF_026914265.1 of Mya arenaria. Taxonomy (NCBI): domain Eukaryota; kingdom Metazoa; phylum Mollusca; class Bivalvia; order Myida; family Myidae; genus Mya; species Mya arenaria. The sequence continues at coordinate 59,067,952 of NC_069135.1, forward strand.
ATATTCGTGACAATATCCTCGGAACGTGATATTATCCCCAGTACGTGATAACATCCCCAGTACGTGACAATATCCCCAGTATGTGAATATATCTCCAATACGTGACATTATCCCAAGTATGTGAATATATCTCCAATACGTGACATTATCCCCAGTATGTGATAACATCCCTAGTATGTGAATATATCTCCAATATGTGACAATATCCCCAGTATGTGATAACATCCCCAGTATGTGACAATATCCCCAGTATGTGAATATATCTCCAATACGTGATAATATCCCCAGTACGTGAATATATCTCCAATACGTGATAATATCCCCAGTATGTGATAACATCCTCAGTATGTGAATATATCCCAGTACGTGAATATATCTCCAATACGTGATAATATCCCCAGTGCGTGAATATATCTCCAATACGTGATAATATCCCCAGTACGTGAATATGTCTCCAATACGTGATAATATCCCCAGTACGTGAATATTTCTCCAATACGTGATAATATCCCCTGTACGTGAATATGTCTCCAATACGTGATAATATCCCCTGTACGTGAATATGTCTCCAATACGTGATAATATCCCCAGTGCGTGAATATTTCTCCAATACGTGATAATATCCCCTGTACGTGAATAGTTCTCCAATACGTGATAATATCCCCTGTACGTGAATATTTCTCCAATACGTGATAATATCCCCTGTACGTGAATATATCTCCAATACGTGATAATATCCCCTGTACGTGAATAGTTCTCCAATACGTGATAATATCCCCTGTACGTGAATATTTCTCCAATACGTGATAATATCCCCTGTACGTGAATATATCTCCAATACGTGATAATATCCCCAGTACGTGAATATTTCTCCAATACGTGACAATATCCCCAGTACGTGAATATGTCTCCAATACGTGATAATATCCCCAGTACGTGAATATGTCTCCAATACGTGACAATATCCCCAGTACGTGAATATATCTCCAATACGTGACAATATCCCTGTATGTAAATATATCTCAAATACGTGACAATATCCCCAGTATGTGAATATATCTCCAATACGTGATAATATCCGCAGTACGTGAATATATCTCCAATACGTGATAATATCCCTGTATGTAAATATTTCTCCAATACGTGACAATATCCCCAGTACGTGAATATATCTCCAATACGTGATAATATCCCCAGTACGTGAATATGTCTCCAATACGTGATAATATCCCTGTATGTAAATATATCTCAAATACGTGACACTATCCCCAGTATGTGAATATATCTCCAATACGTCATAATATCCCTGTATGTAAATATTTCTCCAATACGTGACAATATCCCCAGTACGTGAATATATCTCCAATACGTGATAATATCCCCAGTACGTGAATATGTCTACAATACGTGATAATATCCCCAGTACGTGAATATGTATCTAATACGTGATAATATCCCCTGTACGTGAATATGTCTCCAATACGTGATAATATCCCCAGTACGTGAATATGTCTCCAATACGTGATAATATCCCCAGTACGTGAATATGTCTCCAATACGTGATAATATCCCCTGTACGTGAATATGTCTCCAATACGTGATAATATCCCCTGTACGTGAATATGTCTCCAATACGTGATAATATCCCCTGTACGTGAATATGTCTACAATACGTGATAATATCCCCAGTACGTGAATATGTCTCCAATACGTGATAATATCCCCTGTACGTGAATATATCTCCAATACGTGATAATATCCCCTGTACGTGAATATATCTCCAATACGTGATAATATCCCCTGTACGTGAATATGTCTCCAATACGTGATAATATCCCCTGTACGTGAATATGTCTACAATACGTGATAATATCCCCAGTACGTGAATATATCTCAAATACGTGATAATATCCCCAGTACGTGAATATGTCTCCAATATGTGATAATATCCCTGTATGTGAATATATCTCCAATACGTGACATTATCCCCAGTATGTGAATATATCTCCAATACGTGACAATATCCACAGTATGTGATAATATCCCCGATACGTGATACTATCCCCAGTGCGTGATAAGATCCCCTGTACGTGATAATATGCCCAGAACGTGATAATACCCAGATACGTGATAATATTCCCGGTACGTGATTACATCCATTGTTTGTGATAATATCCCTGGTACGTGATAATATCCCCTATACGCGATAATTTCCTTTTTGGTCCAAAAAATGTTATTTTTTTCTCGGGGGAACTACCCCCTCCCCCCTGACAACACATAAGTCCAAATAAATGTTCGGTTGAGAGGGAGAGGCGCAAGTCGTGCCCCAAAGTTAAGCCCACTGTAATGTCAAATCCGCCCCTGCTACTCCACCATTGGATAATAACATTGTAGAAAAGAGAATGCTTAAATTTTAGTTTTACATTTATATATATTTGTAGTCAGAAAATATGTAGCTAATAATTCTTGTTATTTATTCCCGATAAAGAGTTGATTACTTGTAGGAATCAAGACTTAAAGACGAAACAAACTAATTATACGAAACATCAGTTAGCAGACTTCAAGAAGGACAACTCGAACAGTTACAAGTACTTAAAAATAACAGAGTTATCTAACAAACATTAACATCTTTAAGCGGTAGCAAATCAAAGCACCGAGAGTGCGGAATGTGGCAATGCCTTGATGCGACGAAAATAATATTGTCTTGAAACTAAAAACCTCAAAACCCTTGGTTCATATGGCAGCATCAGAATGTCTAATTTAAGGTAACATGTAAACACTGACTGAGTTAGACAATGAAACGGGTAAACTAGCCAACCGGGTTGGTATTCATTCTTTTTATAAATGATCCCAGCAGGCACAGCACCGTTGGGTAGCCGTCCTTCAACTTTGAAATGTCTGTGAATAATGGTTGGTCTCAAAATGTTTCAGACGTTGAGATTTCAACGTATAAACAAAACTGTGAATTGTGTAGTTACTAAAACTTTAGTCTTAGGCTAACATTAAATGATGAGTATATAAGATGGACTAGTAGATATTCTTGCAAATAAGACTTATAATCTCTCACGAATATAATTAAACTGGTTGATTATAAAGATCTCATAATAAACCAATTCCAATCTACAAGTCCCCGTTATGTACAGTGTTATGTAAAGATTTACAGTTGAACCCCGTTGAATCGAACTCGCTTGATTCGAATTTCTCGTTGGCTCGAAGTGAATTTTTAGGAAAGATTTCATTATGCTGAACGTAAGTGTTCCAGCTTGGCTCGAGTTTTCCGAATTCGTTTTGAATTTTAAAACCTGTCTGGAATATGAACCTTATTTAGATATTTTACCAAAGAGCTTACGTTTTTTCTTTTGTAGACTACGGCTGTCCGTGCACCCACTCCATATTCAAACTGGTAGATACAATAGAAATAACGTTGTACGCAACCAAAGATATTGTTTGTGTTGTAACTCTAATGACATCGAAAATGAATATCATTTTATTTGTGTTTGTAAATCCTTTAGCAATTTAAGAAAGAAATATATCAACAATTGTTACTTTATAAGACCTTCTGTATTTAAATATATGCAGCTGTTGAAATCTAACAATAGAGCTGAACTGATTAACTTATGTCTGTTTGTTAAAAATGCTCTCAAAGAAAGATCCGCTTTGATTAATGTTAGAACATAATTCTATTTAATGTTCATCCTCTGATATATATATATATATATATATTAGTTTATTTAATTTAATTACTTAGAAGTATTGAATACTTTTGTACATATATATTTGTATATA